>NC_056746.1:1249000777-1249103277 GCF_019279795.1 Protopterus annectens
CACAAAAAGTACATACTATTACAATCAATGCATACTACTGTGCCACAAAGAATGCATACTACTGTGTCACAAACAGTACATACTACTGTGCCACAAACAATGCATATTATTACAAACAATGCATACTACTGTGCCACAAACAATGCATACGACTGTGCCACAAAAAGTACATACTATTACAATCAATGCATACTACTGTGCCACAAAGAATGCATACTACTGTGTCACAAACAGTACATACTACTGTGCCACAAACAATGCATATTATTACAAACAATGCATACTACTGTGCCACAAACAGTACATACTACTGTACCACAAACAATGCATATTATTATAAACAATGCATTCTACCATGCCACAAACAATACATACTACTGTGCCACAAGCAATGCATACTACTGTGCCACAAACAATGCATACTGCTGTGCTACTGCATGGTTTAAGTTACAACACAGGCACTCCCACTGTTCCTTTTTGTAGAATGGCATAGTGTACCTCATAAATCATCCTGTTGGTAAAGGATAGTGTTTGTTAAACTAGTCTTCTTGGTATAGTTCTTATCTTGGAAATTGCTCATACCAAATACCAGGAAACTTGGAGTAAATGCCCACCACATTAGCTTGTCATCTGCTCTCTCCACTTAGTAATAAGTAGATGACACCAGCATACTGACAACTCATGAGGTCATGAAATTGCTTTGGAATCCATTGCCAAAATACATCACAGTTTTGCAGGACAAGGACATTTTCAAGGTCTGAGATAGGGCTACTTAAATTGCTGTTCGGCTACCACTGCCTGTTGTAATAGTTATTTAGGTTCTTGCATTGTTTTCACTTTACAGAAAACCTCATTATCCCTTTCAGATTTAATTTTGATCACTTAATCAGATTTTACAATGTCCCCTAAGCTCCGTGCTGCCTATGAATGTCTATTGCTGTTTCATCAGTGTACCATCTTCCTTTCTAAAACCACATATTTTGTTCATTATCACTTTGTTGCATTTTTCTGACAGGAAGTGTTCATCATATTTATGCTATGACTTTTTAGGAGGGTCCTTTTCCACCATCCTTCCTTCTCGATCATCCTTGAGGAAACATCATATGTAGATAATGCTTTGCAGAGGTTTGTGGAACCTGTATAATGTTTAGTATTTTTCTGGGTTTTTGATAGTATTTATAGTCCAGCTGTCCCATTTTGAATGTTTGTCTTGGACATCATATACTTTGAATATTGACTGGCTTTAAGATTCCCACATTATTTATTTATTATTTATTTATTGGCATTTATTTACTAGGATAGTCCACTGGGCCAAACTGAGTCCATTTTCAGTGGAGGCCTGGGGAGAAGTGGACTATCACAGTAAACAAATGTCAATAAATAAATAAATAAATAATAAATTATTTGGGGATGTTACAGCCAGACAATATTCCAATTATATGATGTCCAAGACATACATGAAAAATGGGACAGCTGGACTGTAAATTAATTCTGAATTAACTATGTTGCATTGTTCCATGTGATCCTCTCACTGTCATCTCATCAGTTTTTCAAAAGCATAGCCAGACTTTTCTGACTTACTTGCTGCTAAGGGCAGTGCCCCTCCCCATGATTTATTGTGGAATTTATTACACTACTTCTTTAGAAGAACGTGATTGAATCAATGACTTAGAAACCTATCTCTTCAGTGATTCCTGTTCAGTTGTTATTGTTGTAAATTAAGGTTCCCTCTAGGAGTGTCTTTGTGGGCAATGTTTCTTTGAAAAAATAGGAGGTAATCTTAGATTGGGTCTTTCATAGCTTGAAAAGTGAGACACAGGTAACCTTGGAGCAGCTTGTATGCTATTAAGTATAAGAATATTTGTGCTAATCTGTCAGGATAGTTGAAGGATTTAAGGCTTTTTTTGTTAAATATCATTGGGTCTTTTCCATTTGAGAGATATGCTTGGCCTTGTACATACCAAAGGGGACATTGTAGCCAATGATAGGTTTGATAAGGGAAGAGTACAGTAGTAACAACCTCCCTAACAACCTTAGACTTTCCACCTCCCCTTCTCAATTCAAACAAAATCTAACTCAATTCTTAAAGGCACAATGGCTATGTTCATGTGTAAAATGTGAAAATCTGATTCCTTCTCCCCACTTATCCTACTATCCTACCTACTAATCACTAGCTCCTGGCGCCTTCACCCACTCCTTCCAACTACTTAGCTGACCACTAATCCTCCTGGTTCTGTCTCAGTATTCCTTTGATCCTTCAATCTTTTATGATGCTATTATAATGGCTCGATAGTGTACCAGAGTGTATTAAAATTGCTTTACTGTACTGTATCTTTGTGTAACTGTGTCTTTGCCCCCTGTTGCCTAATTTCTCATCCTCAATGAAATCAAAAAAAAATGAATGAAATTAAATCAATACTCTTCTTCCATCGATCTGTAAACCTAACCCATTTGCATATTGTTTTGCTCTCTGCTCTGTCTCTCTGTTTTCTAAAATGTAAAACTTTGTTATTATTATTATGTTGTTTGAGCTTGTGAGTTTCCTCTATAAGGGAAGAGTACAGTAGTAACATGACTTTAAATATATTTCCTTGGAAATTAAGTGGGCCAGATAGAGACATTTTCTGACTATGATGAAAACAGAGAAAGAGAGAGAGAGAAAGTTGTCCACACAAGTCTGTTATGACTGTATCTGCATTGAGTAATACCATTTGTAACATATGGGGATAACTTTCTTTGGAAAAAACTTTCAACTTTCGTAAAGTTAACAAAAACCTTTTTACCATTTAGCTTCAAAATCCCATAAGTTCACAAAAACCTTTAATGTCCACTGTTTAGACTAATAGTAGCAGCCGAAGGGGGGGGGGGGTTAAAAATCACACCTTGCTATTTACGTGGACAAAACATTGAAATTTATCTCTAACAGGGATGCTCACATATTAAAATATTCATGACATTTCTTTGGGAGATTGGCACCAGGTTTGGCCACTTCTTCAGTGGGTTTTCTAGCTATCAATATGGTTGATTTATTTCCATCTATACCCTTAGAAGAAGGGCTAGGTTTGTTTCACAATAACTTGGTCACATTTGATGTATTGAATAATGAACAAATTAATTTACTTATGGAGCTGACCACGTCGGTATTAAAGAATAATTTTATATTTTTCAAGGGAGAAATGTTTAGACAGATTAAAGGTGTAACAATGACGGCAGTATGTGCCCCTCTTTGCGCTAACCTAATCTTATTGTCTTGTAAAAATTCCTTTGTATTTCAATCTGAAGTTTTTCAATATATTTCTCTGTATGTTAGATTTCTGGATGACATCTTTATTTTATGGAAAGGAAAAGAAATGATTGTAAAATGTTTGGAATATCTAAACGGTACGACTTTTTTCTACTTATAATAAGAAGCTAATTGATTTTTTACATACTATGATTCAACTTACTAGTGAGGGTTTTACATTGAAGATTTAGAGGAAACCTTCTTTTTGTAATTCCTACCTTCCGTATAGTAGTGCACTACCTTTTGCTGATAAAAAACCTTAATTAAAGGTCAGTGTGTAAGAATTGCTGGGATAACATCAATGAAAGATGATATCATCCAAGAAATGGATAAAGTGAAGCAGATGTTTATTGATAGAGGGTACCGTGTTGAAAAAGTTAACAATATTGCTTCTGAAATGTTGAAAGAATAGGGTAAAAAATGCAAATCCTTACTAGGAGTTAGATTAGAGGTGGGGGGTGGAGACACCCCAGTTAATACAGGAAATACGAGATTTAACAAGGCAATTGTAATAGAATTTAATGCTTCAAGAAAAGTGAAGGATTTTATAAACAAGAATAGGAATATATTGAAACTCAGGTATTTCAGAAATATTGGGAACAGTACAACGATTTACATTTAAAAGAGGTCATAATTTGAAGAATATTTTTTAAAGTAATAAAATAATATTTAACATAGTAAACACAGTTCAAAAAACTACTGAAAACAAAAAATAAATTCAAACTGCTCAGCACCAACTATTTTATTTCACCATTCAGTATGATACCACGGCCATTTGGGCAAATGGATGAGGTATCAGATTTATTTTTTGTTTTCAGTAAAACAATATTTAAGACAGCTTTGAAAAAGAGAAAAAAAAAACAGTTAAATGTGGTGGTTGTAACCAATGTAAATATATTTATCAGGAGGATTCAATTATATTGGGAAATGTGATGAAAACACAAATTAGTTTAAGAAGAGGGAACTGTGGAACTTCGGAAATACTTTAGCTTTCTGCATGAAATGTGATGGTTTTTACATAAGAAAGACAGGAAAGAATATTTAGAAAAAGAATATATGAGCATATTTACACTATTAAGAATGGGAATATAAACAATGCTTTGTATAGACATACATTATCTGAACACTCACGTAATGATTTTAGATTTGGTATACTAGAACAAGTTGAACTAAACCTGAGGAGGGGGTGGTGACTGGGAGAACAGGCAGGAATACAAGGAATTGCTTTGGCAATTTAAATTAAATGCCTTTGCTCATCCTGGTCGGAATGACTACATCTCAATTCAGCCTGTTCTCAGATTACACACAGCTAAACTATAAAGATATACTTTATATTTTGTATTTTATATTGAATGAAAATGTGTCGCATTTTGCTGATTTTACTGATTCAGTGTCTTTGGAGAGAATGAATTTTAAGATTGTGTAAAAAATGTGTTCAATATGACTCTAAGAATAACTAATTACTGATTTAAATAATTTATTATGTGGTCTAATTGATATTATAAATGAGGGGGGGGGGGGTTAGTAAAGCATGTTCATTCTTAAAAGCTCCAGAATTTAAAGGATGAAAACACTTACTGCTTTATTTTGTTTGAAGCAGTATCACTGAACATTTCTTGGTTTACTTGCTTGTCTACCTTTCTATCTTCACACCATGCTGTCACCTTTTTGTTGGTACATGTTAAACATGTTAAGTGCTTCCCCAGTGTGAGAGCCAATTCTAACAGCATTTACATGGGTACTTACTTAACCACAAAGACAAACCAATAATCAAAAAAGAATAATTAAAATCAACATGAAACAAGTAACGTCACTTGTTTCACGTTGGTATTAACTGCTCTTTTGTGAGTACTTATGTGTTCTTTAATGGCAGCATAAGCAGTGCTAAGATCAGATGTTGTGCTTGGGACTAATAATAGACAGTGTTGGCTAGAAGATGGCAGTGGCAGAAGAGGTGTTAGAACTTCACTCTGCCAGACTTTACAGAAGGGGGAGCAGAAGTAAGTGCCTTACCTGCTGCCAGGGAAGCACTTTGTTTCTTCCTGCTGCCTTCGGTTATGTAGAATGTCTGTGATTTGGCCTCTTATTTTTGTCCTATGCCTTGTAAAATTTTTGATTTTACAAGGATTGCATTTAGTCAATAATGCCAAACATTAAGAGCTTCATATTTCTTACTGTTCAGACAATGCATGTTGATGCAAAACCTGTTGTTCCATTAACTTTTTAAGTGAATTAGAGTAATAGTCAAAAACTTTGAAGGATTTTGATCCTTTGTTATCCCATAATTTGAATTTCAGTGCTTAAGCAAAACATTTGAGAGATATGCTGTGGTCTGACAATGCTTGCAAAGTGATTTTTTAGCTTTCAAAGCTGGTAAAACACTTCAAACTCATACATTTTTTAAATGGTAGTTTATGGAGCAGCTAAACCACCATGCACTACAAAGAGTTATGTTTGACTCTTTGATCATAACCCTTATTATGAGTATTCAATATGGGTGCTAAGATTTTCCACTCAAGCTTTGATCTTGAGATGAATGTCTTTGCATCCATGTCTCTAACACATAATAAGCTGTTTATGATCAGAGACCTGATCATAAACTAACGTCTTTCGGCTTTTCCCGGTTAGGGTTCGCCACAGCGGAACTCTGGTCTGCTTATGATTGGCAGTGGATTTTTACAGTGCTGAGGTGCCAGCCCGATGCCCAACCTTCAAAGAAGGCACACCCATTCACTCACACACCTATCTGCATGTCTTTAAATGTCACTCAGCCACAGGGAGGACATGCAGACTCCACACAGAAGGCGCTCCAGCTGAGAATCGAACCGGAGAACCTCTTGCTGTGAAGCGACAATGCTAACCACTGCACCACCGCATCCTAAGTAATCCTCTGTATTTAATAATTTAATATTACTCAGATTAAAAACTTTCTGAATCAGGATTTGGAGAGCAGGTAGAGCAAATGCTTTGGGCATACCCAGAAAAATGACACTGATGACAGAACATGTTTCTAGGGCAGTAATAACATCATAGCAATGATGAATATATGCAACAGTACATTTCTTTTCAGTAAAGTCAAGCTGGTGAACATCTTTGATGTTGCAGTCTAATATATTGCTATATGGTCTTCAATTAGTTTCACAGCATGAATCAAAATGCTGATAGGATGATAATTTTATAGTTAGTCCTTTTACTGTAACAAATTGAAGCAACTATTACAGTTTGCCATGCATTTTCAAGTGACTGGTACTTTAGCAGTAGCTAGGGGTCTGTTGGATAAATCACAGGTATCACAGTTAAATCTGTGCATGTTTGGAGTAAGCAGGTCTAAGTTAATAAAATTATTAAAGTAGACTGGCATGTATGTGGGTTTTCAGAGGGTGCTCGTCTTTCCTCCTATATCCCAAAGACATAATGTAAATGGATTGGCAGTCATTTATACTGTCTATAGATGTAAGTGTCAATGAGTGTGTGTGTGTGTGTGTGTGTGTGTGTGTGTGTGTGTGTGTGTGTGTGTGTGTGTGTGTGTGTGTGTAGTTTTGTAATAGACTGATTTTCTATCTAGAATTAGTTTCTATGCCTTGCCACCACTGAATACTTCACACTGAACTGGGAAAAGAGGGCGTCAGATAATAAAAGAATGATTGTAGTCTGTTCACCGGAGCATGCAGACTGCTTGCACAAAAAAAAAAACTTGTTTGATTTATAACAGATTACAACTTTTCTTTGAATACTGTTGAAAATCTAAGAAATTAAATACATTATCACAGTACTGTGCACTGTGGAAAAATATGATAATCATGTTCAGACTTTTCAAATTTGTAATTTTAATGTGTTAAAGTATTAATTCAGCTTGCCTTTCTTTCACAGCATCATTTTCAGTATCTTTAGAGATTGTTGATCCCATGTGTGTCAACTGTGCAATTGAATAAAGCTAATATTAATTTAGAAGAAACTGCACTGGCAAAATGTTTTACCTTTTAAATCATCATTTACATGTTACTCTTCAAGCTTTTCAGTGTGTAAAATAATGGGTGACAATTATTTCAAAATGTTCATCTAGGTTCAGCACCACTTAGGAGGGTAACCCTTTGAATGCATTCAGTCAGTGGCTTATTGCATGATGGAAAACAGTCACATAGACAGTTAAATGCTAGGTTAAGTCAAACAAAGATATGTATACTAGTGCAGATCGATGAATGTAAGAAAAACAGCCACATTTAGGGCATCTGGAACAACGTGCTGTAAGAAAACAATGCCATATCTTAATAACTATGGTAATTTGAAATGACTGTATAATAATTTCTCCTCAACTGAACAAACAGATGAATAATTCCCATTCAGCAGATAAAAACAAACAGCAAATCTAGCTCTTTCCTCTTTTGTACTGGAAGAATACTAAAGACATGTTGATGATCTCTTCCTTCGCTCCTTGCTCAGTTTCACCAAGTACATGTATTTTTTGTGTTTCGTGGTTTTCGTGGTTTCCTGACATTTGTATTGTGCTTGGGACAGTTGCATGTCTTATCAGCAAAACCTGACAAACTGACTGATCTCCATTTCATGGTCTCACCATGTGGTCTGCACCCACATACTTTCTGAACATTATTTTTACATAACTGCTAGCTTTCACAGTGCCGTGCCTTTTCGTTATATATAACAACCTTTTCAACAGTGTTTGTTTTCTTTCTTGGCAAGAGTGGGGCTCCTCTATCTAATTGTTTAATCACCACAATACTCAGAATACAGAACAGTTTTCAAAAAGCTTGATGTTTACAGCTGACTGATATGAAAGGACACAACTGATTGCTTAGCTTGCTAACACTATGTTAATCGGGTTATGTTCCCATCTGCAATCAAATAATTATCACAAGTTAATATGCCAATAATCAGGCTGTCGTCCAATCAGAGTGTTCAGTGATCACAGTACTCCCCAAAAACCACCTCAAAATCTCATTCTTCAATAGTAACTTGTTTCTGTCTGAAGGGGATTTTGATATAGAAGCTGAGTAACCTTTCCATTTTACATTTTTGTGTGTTTGTGCATGCACTAATATTACATTTTAGCAATTATTTAATCCTTTACCCTTTCAACTATTTCAATAAGAATATTTTGTTTCACTGTACTAATCAAGCAATCAGTCAGTCAGCTAGTTTATCGTTTATGTCTGTGAGAGCCTCCCAAGCTCTGAGCTGTTTAACGTAATTCCCTACCCAGTGACCAAGTGATACTTGTAGCTGCGAGGCCATTAGAAGGGGTTCCTTCAGTATGTTTGCAAGTTCCATGATTCCCAGTTTATCCTAACCATTCACTTGGATGATACAGAAAGTTTCACAACCAGATATTTAGAATAATAACCTAGTACATCTCAAAATAATTAATAAGTATCATTGTCTTCATTATTTACACCATAACCTTATTATTTTACCAGATCGGGTGTCTAGATTTTCCTTTCATATTTAATGTGCGTACCTTTTATTCATATTGTCTTGGATGGCCATTAACACATGGGATGAGGGGACAATTTACATGGTATGTTCAGGTTTGCATTCCTGCACAGAATTCTGGTTGTCCGTGCCACTAGCTTACAGACAGCTGTTAGTTCCTTTGTGAACATATTGCTACTTAATCATTCACAGTATTTCTTGAGGTCCTAGAAATGTGTGGTTTTCCATCCTGACCTTCAGGCATCTTATGTAACAGCACTACAGAGACATTCTACAAACTATTTAAAGAACCTGCACTTCAAACTTCTTATGCTTCGCTACTGTACACACCACACTGATTTGGAAGTTCTTGTTTCATAGGTTAGTACCAGGCTAGCTGCCCTTGTGGGCCATTTTACACCTAGCCAATTTCCCTCAGTGGTGAGAATCAAACCCTGTACCTTGTATCTGTATGCCAAATGCCTTAAACATTATAACAACCCTCAATGTGTTTTAGGAACACTTATGTAATTTCCTGTAACTTATTCTATTAAACAACATACTTTTTAAGATCTAAAAAATGTTTAATTTATCCATTTTTATTAATTTCTTTTTAAGAGTGCCCTACTGATAGCTGTGTCTGTGAAACAAGACCTTCTTAACCAGTGTCCTATGATTTTTAACTCATCTTTCACTATTCTGTTCATATTTGCAGATCCCTCTTAGAGGGTACATCTTTGTTACCGTTCCTCATAGATTATTTCTAAACATTCATAAGACATCTGTTGTTCTTCCTATCACTTAATTTCATGAGACATTACTGTGGGATTACACCAACTCAGTTCTGTTGGGAGAAGTAAGAAGATGTGTATTTTGAAATTACATTACTAAAATTAATACATGCTATATGGGGGGAGGCAGCAGAAAACTGAATACTACACAGAGAATAACTCAGGCTGACAAGTGGAGTGCCAGTCTGGGGACAGCATTCTGTTGTCTCTTATCTGTTATCTCTGATCATTGATGGCTATTTGAGCAGCACTGTTTTCCCATGGAAAATAATGTGACGATTGGGGAGAGATGGGCGAAGGCTGCCAGCCTAGTCAAATAGAATTTGATATATAATTCTGGAATTTGTAAATAAATGTAAAATACAGGCGTGTTTTCTTGAGTGTAAAAGAATACTGTGAAATGTGGAACTGCAAAATATGTGACAACATTGCACTCTACTGGCCCAGTGAAGCATGTTGTGATCCTTTCATGTTAGAATTTTCTCCAGTGCGTCTGGATGAAGGTTTCATGACCATTGTTTTAAGGCTAAAGTTTATGACCACAATTTACATGTGGAAGGTACTTTATTGCTCTGGTTTCTGCTAGAGTGTATATTTGAAATGCCTTTTATTGTTGTAAGTTTCTGAACATATGTTAGATTGCTAAATAATGCAGTTTGTTTGCCTGGGAAAACCTAAGTGTCAACATGATGTAATTTGGGAGGGATCCAGCAGACATGTTTGTTAGTAATGTTAAAATACTATTTCTCACAAGAGACTTGGAGCATTTTGATCTTGATATCCAACTTATCAGCACTCTGCCTTATGCCTTTAGCACTGTGATTTCTTGTAGGAGTAGTTAAAGCTAGTAAAGATTAATTAGGTATTTTTCTTTGAAATCAGACCTGTCCTACTGTATTATTTTAAGTTTCTGTGTGATCTCTGAACTCTTAGATATCTCTGTGGTGTAGTAGTTTTGTCTTGTGTTTTAATTATTTATTATTAAATATTTTAAAACCTTCTACCTGTGGCTGGTTTATGTAGAGATAAATTATGTGTTAGAGTACATTATATATTTATAGAGTTTGTGGTCTAAGCCCTTACAATAAGCCTAGACTGAATAGTCACATTACCATTGGATAATAATATTGCACAGTAATAATTGGACACCCTTTTAAGGGCCTTTTAGTAGCTGATATTATTAGGTGGGTGGTGGCAGGGATTACTACCGTATGGTCTGGGTAAAGGGGCACAGCTGGAGAATCTGTGTCAGCCTTTCCCAGGAGTGTCTGTGAAGTTGTATAAATACTTATCTCAAAGTGTGTGTGTGTGTGTTGTGTCAGCTACTTGGCAGGGACACGAAGCACTGGTTGGACAGAGAGAATACGGGAGGTTTTAGCTTGCCCAGATAGGCTGAGACCTGGACCCTATAGCTGTGCCAGTGGGGAGTCTTATTGGGGACCTAGTGAGCAAAGGAGCAACCAGCCCCAGACTGACTGCTATCTCTGTGTGCACTTAAGGGAAATTGTACTTTACTGTGTGCATTAGTTATCCTTTCCTCTCTTCTATGAGATGACCTCCCTGGTGTTAGTGGTGAGGATTGAGAAATGCTTATGGGTTTCATCAACGCTTTATGTGAAGTTTTGAAACATCAGTGATTATTGTAGACACTTGTGAGGAAACTATTGAACAACAAGAACAATATGATTTTCAGCATTGTTAATGTTATTCTTTTGTGCCCTATGTATACTGAATTGGTCTAGCCTTATTGTGATTCTTTTTGGCTTATTAGACCATTCCGATTTGCAGGTTTCTGTTCTTTAGTATTGAGCGACTTTTAGTTTAGTAACATTCTTTTTTCTTAATACATACTAAATGTCTTGCAACTTTTTTTAGCATCATAGCAAGATTTTGATAATTGCATATTTTTTATATGCTAGACAGATTCCTTTTTGGATCACATATCCAATATAGAGGCCTTGTTGGTTTTTTATTTATAATATACAGGTATTGGATATGGTGGTGTTCACATAGGCTGTGTATCTCAATTTATTTGATTGTTTTATCTTTCAAATTATTTTGGAGAACTATTATTGTCAGCTTGACCAATACATGTTAATTGGGGATGTCATATGTTTCTCACAATTGTTGTCTTTTTCTATAGGATAAGTTTTTTTAGAATAGGTTTACACCTGAATTTAGTATTTTGTATAGCGCCTCTTTGCATCTTACATTTGGGTGAGATAAGTGTTTTTTTACCATAATATAGTTTTGTTTTATGTTTTTATTTACCAACATATGGGTCATATTCTATTGGTGATAATTATTTATGATAATATTCCATCTAGGGGATGGCAGCATATATCATTTTCTAATTTTTATCAACATGTTTGGATCCAATATTTGTGAAGATTAAAGTTTTGATCTTTACAATTTGTAGTGAGTGGTCAGGGTTAGCCCCCTGATTTTCTGAGTATGATCTAATTGAATTTTTACTATCAGTTTTTGGTGAAATCATTTACAACTAATATATATTATTATATATATATATATATATATATATATATATATATATATATATATATATATTTTTTTTTTGCATCATTGCCTAAGTCTTTTTGCAGTGTTATTATATATTTTTTATTGCCATCTGATTTTATCTTGTTTTACATTTCATAAGGCATATATTGTTTTTGACCATTGGTATTTGGCTATATTTGATTTTGGGAACGTAGCAACACAAGACAGGTGATATTTAGCCTGTCTTTTAGAGCTATTATTGTTCCCCTCACATTGACGTGGCACTTTTATGTGAAGCCATTATTGTCATCTCTATTAACAGATAAAATGGATCTTTTCAATTTGGTTTTAGGGCTTTCTGCAGACAGAGCAGATTTGAGTGCATTTGGTCTTGGTGCATGTTCTATTAGTAATTCTTCTAATGACCCCTTGGGACCTGAGCCATCATGCAGTTTGGCCTTTGACAATCTTTATAAGCATTTAAAATTGTTAAGATCTAATGTTTGGCATTCCAAACTTTTCAAAGCTTATATTGCAAAAGGAATCACACCAAGGGGTCTCAGAATTCGAATTCAACCACATGTGGGACAGCCAGATGAGGAGCTCAATAATCAATGGTCTAACATACAAAAGCATGCTACTATGTTATTTGTTGAAGCTTTGGATAAATATTATGACAGAATTATTGATTCTGAAATTAACACTGTAACAGACTTATGCAATGATATACAAAAATTTGAGGGGGAAATATTCTTCAAGAAATATCTTAACAAGGTGGCCAATGATCTCACCAACCTTGAAGAACAGTTAAAATCCAGAAAAATCAAAAAATTTAAGCGGGATCTAAATGATTATCAGGGAGCTAACCCCTTTAGTTTTCCTTCCAAACATGTTCATTTTAACCCTCATCCGGTTAAAACACCAAGAAGAAAGAGACCCAGATCCATATTACATAATAAATCTATAACAAATGGTTCATCTACTGATGATCCTTCATCATATACAGATAGTGATATACAGCCAGCATCGGATTCACCCAACCCCAAAAGAGCCCAAGGCTTTGTCCCTTTAGGGGGAAATACAAACGTGGAGGCAGAAAACACAAAAAGAATCGAGAACATTCAGAGTCTGTTAGAAATGGTAATACAGAAATAAGTAATGTTAATTCTAATGTTCTAAATTTGTCTGATTTTGTTTTGTCTTCATCACAAGTGGCTATTCTTAATAAAGGCTTAACTTTTATTCCTGGGTTTGTTATTTCTGAGGACCAATTGGTCCAGGATGTCTTGTCATTTTGTAGAACTCTCAATTTGAAATTACAGTTTGGAGATGGGGATGCATCTTATGATCAAAATAAATTTATTTATTATAAATCTAAATATCTTCCTCCGATGCACCCCATTGTACACTTGTTTCAGAATATGATTCTCAAAGATCTACATTTTGATAGTTCTGAAACTCGTTTTAAACCCAATAATTTGTCATCCAGTGAAAAACAGGCTATTGTTGAACTACAACAAAACAAGGATTTGGCTATTATTTCAGCAGACAAAGGTGGGGCAGTTGTGGTTATGAATTGGTCAGATTATGACAAGGAGGCCAGGAGACAATTATCTGACAAACGGTACTATGCTGAAATGTGTTTAAATCCTACACACAGGTTCAAGAAATAGATTGATGAGTTTCTTATTAGTGCTAGAGATACTGGCCTCATAACCACTTCTACACTACAACAACTTATAATTCAGGATCCTATCAATCAATATATTTACTTTCTTCCAAAAATCCATAAGGATCCTTTACATCCCCCAGGTAGACCTATTGTTTCTGGTCGAGGTTATCTTACAGAACCATTGTCCTTGTTTTTGACTAGACATCTTAAGCCTTTGTTGTCATATGTTCGTTCTCTCTTGCAAGACACGACTGAATTTTTACACATTATATCTGATGCACAATTGGAACCTGGTTGGCTGATGTGTACACTTGATGTTAGTTCTCTGTATATGAATATTCCGCATCAGGTGGGGTTGGAAGCTTTAACTCACTGGCTTAATATAGCCCATCTATATGAACAAGATTTCAATTCCTTTCTTGTTGGTCTTGCAGAGCATGTCCTCACCAATAATGTCTTTTTCTATCAAGACATTTGTTTTTGGCAGATCAAAGGAACAGCAATGGGAGCATCATTTGCTCCTATTTATGCTGACCTTTTTATGGCTTATATAGAAGAACATATAATCTACAATAGCAGCCACAATATTTACCTTCCAGAAATTTATATCTGGAGGCGGTATTTGGATGATTGCTGGATGGTGTGGAGGGCTGATGTTGACTATTTAACTGAATTTGTCTCATATTTAAATGATAACATATGGGGCTTACAGTTTACTGTCAATTATCATGTTGACACAATAACTTTTCTGGATGTGTTAATAACAAGACAACCAGATGACACTCTCAGTACACAGGTTTTCAGGAAATATCCTGAATACAACACAGTCCTTCACGCATCCAGCTTTCATCCTCCACACATTGCCAAAAACATACCCAAATCACAGTTTATACGTTTGAGGTGCATATGTTCTAAGGAGGATACTTTCCAAGAAGATATATGTGATTTAATCAACAGATTTTGTGCCAGAGGATATTCTATGGGACATGTTTTGCGGGCCAGCAATTGGGCCAATACTTTATCTAGGCAGGAATTGTTAACTTATAAACTCAGGGATCAGAGGACCACACAGCCAATCAGGTTTTTAACAACATATGCTAGGAATTCAGATGTACTCATGAATAGTGTACAGAGAAATTGGAACATTTTGTTAAGTCTACCAGAATTATCAGATATATTACCGGACAAATGTTTATTCTCATTCCGCAAGGGAAAGAATCTAGCCTCATGTTTCAATCATTATAAACATACACATTATGCTAGCATTGCACAATTTTCACAAACAACTATGACTGGGGAATCTCTAGTGGGGTGTTTCCCCTGTGGTCATTGTAGTAATTGTGATAAAATTGCTAAATCTAAGGAATTTACTAGTAGGAATTGCCCAAGGGTCTATGACATCTCATTCTTTGCAAATTGCAGCAGTGAATGGCTTATTTATTTGGCTACATGCATTTGTGGCTCCTTTTATGATGGTCAAACATCTCGCCCTTTAAGACTATGGATTTCTGAACATATGAGCAATATTAAAAATAAGAAAATAAACAATGCATTGTACAAACACACTTTGAAACATCACACTGCCAAATTTTCCTTTATGGTGATTGATTTGGTCAAGGGTATTAAATTTAATAAAACAGGATGGCACTCAATGTTAGATACAAAGGAAAAGAAATGGATTACTAAATTAGGTGCTCTTTTTTCAACTGGATTAAATGAGCAATTTTAATTGAACCAATGGGATATGTTTAAAATACTATTTAAGTTGCATCAATTGATTTGTGTTTTTTGTCACTAAAGAAGGCTGTGCTTTTTTGCCAGCCAAAACCGGTCTGAGCTTTTTTGATGTTTATTTAACATTAAAGGATTTTCTGTCGGATCCACTTTGGTTGCTGGCTTCATTTTGGTTGTGTGGATGCTTTTGCTTTAGTTGCCGTGCAACTTTTCTCCGTGCAGGAGGAATTTTTGACTGGTTTATGTAGAGATAAATTATGTGTTAGAGTACATTATATATTTATAGAGTTTGTGGTCTAAGCCCTTACAATAAGCCTAGACTGAATAGTCACATTACCATTGGATAATAATATTGCACAGTAATAATTGGACACCCTTTTAAGGGCCTTTTAGTAGCTGATATTATTAGGTGGGTGGTGGCAGGGATTACTACCATATGGTCTGGGTAAAGGGGCACAGCTGGAGAATCTGTGTCAGCCTTTCCCAGGAGTGTCTGTGAAGTTGTATAAATACTTATCTCAAAGTGTGTGTGTGTGTGTTGTGTCAGCTACTTGGCAGGGACACGAAGCACTGGTTGGACAGAAAGGATACGGGAGGTTTTAGCTTGCCCAGCTAGGCTGAGATCTGGACCCTATAGCTGTGCCAGTGGGGAGTCTTATTGGGGACCTAGTGAGCAAAGGAGCAACCAGCCCCAAACTGACTGCTATCTCTGTGTGCACTTAAGGGAAATTGTACTTTACTGTGTGCATTAGTTATCCTTTCCTCTCTTCTATGAGATGACCTCCGTGGTGTTAGTGGTGAGGACTGAGGCTCCTTGATTGCTGGGCCAGGGCACGGTCGTCACAAATAAAATGTACAAGTGAGATAACAGCTATAGATCTTGCACATTTCTGTCATAAAATGAAGTAGTTTTGGTTTTCAAAGTCTTGAAAAATTAACAGTGATGGATTAAAAATAATAATTATATTGACAGGAAGGAGAAGCACATCTTCTCACTGCCTTTTCTAAGTACAATGAGAGGAAAACAAGCGAGCTTTCACAGGAAAGGAGGTGCTTCCCTTACAATATTGAGCATTGCAATACGTGTAGGTGGTCTGTTAACCTTTTTAGAGGTTATTACATACTTATTAAATAAACCCTCATAGTAAGGAATTCTCTTATGGCAAAGATTGTCAAGTGATCAATCATTCCCAGGTAAAGAAGGGGGGACACTGAAAGACTTCTTGTTTCACTCTTTTTTTTATGTAGTTCATCAACACAAGCTACTAAGCAAGTTAAAAAAATTCAATTTTCTTTCCCCTTAAAAAACATTTACTTTTCAAGCTCACAAGACAATTAAAGAAATGAAATCTCAAATCAGACAATAGACAATGGACTTACACTTTCCAGCTGATCATCATTCTCTTGATCATCTCTTTCCATTTCTTCCTATCCTCTGCATCTTGCTCTGTCACACCAACCGCCTGCATGTCCTCTCTCACCACGTCCATAAACCTTATCTTAGGCCTTCCTCTATTCCTCTTACCTGGCAGCTCCATCCTTAGCATCTTTTTCCCAATATACCCATCATCCCTCCTCAGCACATGTCCAAACCAACGCAATCTGCCTCTTGCTTTGTCTCCAAACTGTCCAACATGAGCTGACCCTCTAATATACCGATTCCTAATCCTATCCATCCTAGTCACACCGATTGCAAATCTTAACATCTTTAACTCTGCCACATCCAGCTCTGACTCCTGCCTTTTTGTCAATGCCACTGTCTCCAACCCATATAACATAGCTGGTCTCACTACACTCTTGTAGACCTTCCCTTTCACTCTTACGGATACCCGCCTGTCACAAATCACTCCTGACACTCTTCTCCACCCATTCCACCCTGCCTGTACTCTCTTCTTCACCTCTCTTCCACATTCACTATTACTCTGAACTGTTGATCCCAAGTACTTAAACTCGTCCACCTTTACCAACTCTACTCCCTGCATCCTCACCATTCCTCTACCCTCCCTCTCATTTACACACATATATTCTGTCTTAGCCCTGCTGACCCTCATTCCTCTGCTCTCTAGAGCATATCTCCACCTCTCCAGAGTCTCCTCAACCTGATTCCTACTCTCACTACAGATCACAATGTCATCTGCAAACATCATAGTCCACGGGGCCTCCTGTTTGATCTCATCTGTCAACCTGTCCATCACCACTGCAAATAAGAAAGGACTCAGAGCTGATCCTTGATGTAATCCCACCTCCACCTTAAACGGATCTGTCACTCCCACTGCAGTCCTCACCACTGTCACACTACCCTCGTACATATCCTGTACCACTCTTACGTACTTCTCTGCCACTCCCGACTTCCTCATACAATACCACAACTCTTCTCTAGGCACCCTGTCATATGCTTTCTCCAAGTCTACAAAGACACTGGGGGGAATTTATAAATCAATCAATCAAACACCATCATGGAAAAAGCTGCACGTCGCCTTTTACTTCTTCTTGATACCACATAGAGTTAGCGAGAGCTGATAAAAAGCAAAATGTAGCCATACCCCCCCACCCACAAAAAATTTGTTCACTCTTTGTAGCATCAAAGGGTGGTTTAAAAAAAACGATTCCCATTCTGTCTGCAGTAAGAGCTGCATTGTGAAACAACTGCTGCAAGCCAGAACCAGGATATTATTAAAACAATATCTATTAACAATATAAATTGTTATAAATCACTGTAATTTTATCTATACTGGAGCTTTTCTCCCCGGGCCTCTACTGTAAACGGATATATGTCCAGCTAGACTAGCCCGGTCAACAAATGTAAAATAAGTAAAATAAATAAATATTTTGTGGCACAGTGTATATCATTGTCACATCACAGCAAGAGGTTCTCTGCTTAAATTATTGGCTGGGGTGCCTTCTGTGCAGAGTCTACATGTCCTCCCTGTGTTCATGTGTGGTTCTTCCAGGTGCTCCAATTTCCTCCCACATTCTAAAGACATGCAGTAGGTGGACTGGCTGTGTGAGTGTGTATGTGAGTGTGTGGTATGGAAGAACAGTCACGGCAAGGCTAGCCACCTGGTGGTGCGAACCTTGGTCCTAGATGATTGTCACTGTTGATGTGACATCCTTGACTTCATGTACAAAAATTGGAAAAGAAGTTGTGAATGATTGGATCTGTTCTGTTCTTTCAATTTACTTCCAGTTTGACAACATCACAAATACAGGACTTAAAAAAAGTCAAACATTCATTTCCTACATCCACTAAAGCAGCCAAAAGTAATTTTAATACTCATGTGGAACACAACCAAAAATGTATATTTCTCTGTATTAAAGAAAAGAAAAAATGAAAAAAAGAAAAGAAATGGTCAGTATGTACTAACCATTGCAGAATAGCAATCATATGTTGCTAAGGTCAGAGCAATATATACTTCCTATGTTATGTTCGGCGACTCAGGCTTCATCCTGCAACTGATTCCTCAGTTACCATTGTATGATTAAAGTCTGTAAGTTCAATGTTGGAACAGTGAGACTGAAAATGTGATTACAGAGAACTATATGCTAACTCCTTAACTGTTATCTCTCAAAGTATTCCCTCTTTGTTTTTTATATATAAGTTGCAGAGCTATAGGGATTCATCTCTCGTATGGGAGATGGTATGGAAGGAGGGCTTGTCGCTGCAAAAATGTTTTTAGCTCTAACAGCAAGTTCCACACTTTGCTGTTCACACATACTTCTTTAGATTTTTCAGGATTTACGTTAAAGACAAATGATAAATAAACTAACTAAATCAATAAGACTCTCAGAATTCCTATGGGGTGCCCTGAGCTCATGGCATTTGTGGATATTTCACAATATGATCGACACCCTAACTACATAGTTTTGCAGTAGCATAAATGTAATCTTCCTTCTTTTAAACCATGTCATAGAATAATATAAAAAAAAATCAACCACTGCAACTACAGGTACATTGGCAGGTATTCACAGTCACTTGTACAAATATAATACGAGTATTCCTGATGTTTACGAATGAGTGTAGTAAAGACAAGATTCATAGAGGCTATTTACACTTATGTGAAAAGTCTTAAAAATAAGAAGATGCAAATGTAAATGTAGTAAAGTGTTCTATGCTAATGAAGCAGTTTGCAGTTCATAGCCCAACATCTGCACAGTACACACAACCCTTGTTAAATGTGGTGCTTCACCTTTGATACTGGAGTTGCAATCCACAAACTTGCCCAGAGCCATTGTATCAGTAGTTTGTCCAGGTATGCAGAAACAGTTCCCTTATACAAAAATGAATTATTTCCCCCAGCAACCCTTTCGTTAGTTTGGATTAATTATGCACAAGCACTAAAATGACACATTATTTTGCCCAATGATAGCTTCATGAATGTACAAGCACTTTCTTGACACACAAATTATATATTTTTTCAAGTGGCCCCTTCAGTAACATGCCCTACTATTCACAAACAAAAACATTAACTCAAGTGACCCCTTCAGTAACATGTCTAGGTATGCACAAGCACTAAAATGAAACATTCACCTAAACAAGCAAATAACACATTTCATAAGGCATTCTAAAGATAACTATGAATCCAAATTAGCCTCCTTTGTTAAGGATAACCATAAGGCTTTCTTTAGCTATGTCAGAAGCTTAAAGGAAACCCCAGATCTGAGCAGAACTGGTTGTTAATGGCACCAGATATACTGAACCTGCTGAAACAGACAACCTGCTAGCTGACAGGTTCAGTGAAAACTTCTTTCCCCTGTCCTAGCCACATATCCCACAAAGTGTCCTTGCCACCTTCCTCCACTTAGTATCTCCAAGGAGCAGGTCATAAATGCTGTTTCCAAGGCCAAAAACACATCATCTATGGGACCTGATAATATCCCAGACTGTGTTCTAAATGGATTAAAACAGGAACTAGCTGCGCTGCTGGGTACTCTTTTTAACCGCAATCTAAGCACTGGTTTTGTACGTGATGAATGGAAACAGCAACCGTCATCCCGTTACATAAAGGATGCACCTCCACAGACCCTAGGAACTGTAGACCCATTAGCCTGATGAGCCTAATGTGCAAGGTTATGGAAAGAATAATCATGGGACTTTATCAACAAAGAAACAGAAGCCTTCCAAACACTTGATCCAACCCAGTTTGGCTTCGTTAAAGGGAGATCCTGCCTCTTGTACTTGTGGACTTCTTTGAGACAGTCACCAAAGTCCTGTATGAAGACAAATCCATGCATACAGCCTACTTGGACCTGACTGAGGCCATTGACACTATTACCCACTCAGACAACATTGATAATTTCAACCAGGTGGAGATCAACCCATACATTGTCATGTGGGTTGCAAACTGTCTTACCAATAGAATGCACACAGTCAAAATAGGTGACTCTGCCTTCACCAGCAGACCAGTAACCAGTGGTATTCCACAAGGATCTGTGCTGGGGCCCCTGTTGTTTGGAATGTACTTCTCGGATGTACAGGCTAAAACAAAAGGCCTATGGCTAACAAAGTTTGCTGATGATTGTGAACTGAGTGCAGTCATCGAGTCCCCAAACAATGTCAACATCCTACAAGAGGGACCAACACAGACAAATGGCTGGTGCCAAAGTCATGGGCTAAAACTTAATACAAATAAATGCATTATTATCCCCTTCAGCAAGGGCAATGTCCCTGCAGATTACCACATTAATAACAATACCCTAAGGATGCAATCACTCGTGAAAGATTTGAGCACACAGGTTGACAGCAACCTTTCCTTTGACCACCACATCTCCACAGTGGTAAGAAAGGCTTTCTACATTGCCTACCTCATAAGTAAGGGCATTACATCCAGAACAAAAGAGGTTATAACCCCCCTATACTCCTCAGTCATCAGGTCAATAATAGAGTACAGTGCTACCTTTGGCATCTACCTTACCAGGCACCTGCAGCAACTGAAAAGACCTCAAAGGGCTCTTATAAAGAAAATTCAGGGTCTTCAGCATATGTCATATGTTGACAGTATGAAATCACTGTCACTATACTCCGCGTCTTACAGACTACTTAGAGCTGACCTCTCCGTTACATATAGAGCAATCTTAGATCTTGCTCTAATGGAAATGCTACACATTCATAAATCAAATGGTATAAGATGCAAGAAAAAACAAATCGAACCAGGCCAGATCTGATGAAGCAGTCAGTGTGAACTGTGAAGGCGCTTACATTAAACGTTTTTTGTGGAACTGTATGCCTTCTTATTGCCGTGGCCTGGTTCGATTTGCTTTTTTTTTTCATTTTATTATTGCTGTACTTTGCAGCCCTAAGTGTAGAACCGCTTCTTTTCCTGGTTGCTGATGTTCATCGTGTTTCACTGCTGCAGTCATTACACTTGGGTTATCCTACCATCAGGCGGTCCCGCAGTTGGCCAGAGTTCCAAAGTCTTGGTATGGCATTGGTTGCTGTTGCTTCTTTCCTGATGTCAGTGCGCCAGGGGTATATAAGATGCAGCCGACGTTATTTTCTCCAGTCTTTCTTGCCGAGCGGTGCCCAAAGCAAAAGCAGTTCGCAAGTGCCGGTCGGCCGACTCCTGAGATTTTCAATTAGAATTTTCAGAACCGAAGTCTTCAATAAAGCTAAGTACCCAGTTGGGGAAACTTTTTCTTGCCTCAGACAGTTGTCAGTAAAAGTTAATAATTGTATTTCTTGTGGGAAGCAAATACCTCATAAGGATTTTCATTCGTACTGTATTCCATGCCTAGGCCCAGACCACAACATCACTAGTTGTTGGTTTTGTGCTAGGTAACAAACGCACTATTAAACGTCGGTTTGATTTTGCTTGCCATTACTTTGGTCGAAGGTTTAATTACACCATGCTGTCAGAACAACCGATGACTGGAATACACAAAAAATGCAAAGACAAGGATAAGGACAGGCATCCGAGACCCAAAACTGACAATGAGGCCTCTTCTAGGCCAGTCACCGGTTCGCTGGTTCTCAGTGAGGCGCTTTCGCAGCCCCTGACACCCGCTACCTCAGATCCACAGGCCGCCTCTGACTCCCACATGGAGATGTGTAGGCCTGTGGATACTCAAGGTGTTGGGCCTATGGAAACTAACCCTTCAGATGGGTCCGGAGCCGCTGAGCAGGCATCGGCTTCTGAGGGTGTTTTCAGACCTTCTCAGCTTACCATAAAAGCTACAGCCAAGTCTAAAACTACATTAAAGACAAAGAAGCAAGTACAGCATTCACCTGGACAGGCCTCCATGCCTAAAAAACAGATGCTCAAAATGGCCGAAGACTTAATTACTCTGATTAGGGGTACCCATCCCCCTCCTGATAAAAGGCCTAGTCAGGATACAGACTATGATTCCTCTGACCAGGTTTCCATTTATTCTGATTCCTCTTCAGACCAGGGATACTCTTTACCCCCCTATGAGGACTCTGATGCTGAAGAATCAGTCCCTTCAGCTTCTCCTCCAGAGGATTACTCTTTTGGGGAAACTTTACATACCATGAGGGAGCATTTCCATTGGGAGGACCAGGATTATTCAGAATCCAAGAAAAGGCTCAGAGACTTTCTTTTATTACCTCAGCACAGATCCCTTGCTATTCCGCCAGTGTTAGATATTGTGGTGATGTGTTCTCTGAATCCAGTTTAAATCCTGATTCTTTACCCTCTGCTCCAGTCAAGCCAGACAGGTACTACAGAGTCCCTGACTCTCACAAATTCCTTTATAAAAACCCTGCTGCTGACCCAGAAACTATTTCCCAGGGTCCCAAAGGGGTAAAGGCGTCCATGGCTAAGAATCCAGTTCCCTCTGACAGGGATTCTAGAGCATTAGACAGATGGGGGAAGAAAGTTTACACTTCTGCAACTTTAGCAGTGAGAGCTTTAAATTGCCAGTTTCACATGCTTAAATGCCAACAATATTTAATGTCTCTGTTAAAACCGAAAATTATTACAAGTTCAGAACATCCTGACTATAAGGAAATGCAGGAGTTATTGCATGCAGCTGAACAAGTGGGAAAACATACTCTGCAATGTGGTTTTGATTCATTAGAGGCTTCTTGTAGTGCAGCAGTTACAGGATCTGTGATTCGAAGGCATGCTTAGTTAAAAGAACAAGGTTTACCTGATCATGTTAAGGCTAAATTATTGGATGCTCCTTTACAGCAGGATATCTTATTTGGTGTTAAGAGGTATTAAAGAAAATGGAGGATAAGGCAAAATCTATGCAAACGATGAAAGATTTCTTACAGGTACAGCCACCTCGAATTAGCAGAAATTGGCCTTCAAAGAATTGGTCCTTTCCAGTGTCAGACAGACCACAAAGAGGCAGACACAGACGCCCAAGAGGCAGATCTCAGCCACAAGGTTCTTACACACCACGACAGTGGGGTGCTTCAACCTCAAAAGGAGGTGAAGACAAGTCACAGCCTTACAGGAAACAGTCCCAATGACTTCCCCCTTCGAATGCCAAGCACTTACCTTTTGGCAGCTCCCTTAGGGGGAAAACTTGCACTTTTTTCTCAAAATTGGCATATGATCATCCAAGACAAATGGGTTCTGAATATTGTGTCTCAAGGTTACAGGTTCCACTTTCACACTCTACCAAGGCTAAAAGGAATGCCAGACCTGCCATAAAATCAGTGGGCAGAGGCACAAAACAAATTACAACCCTCATGGACATGAGAGCTATCCAAAAAGTGCCACAACAGGAATAAGGACAAGGATTTTACTCAAGACTTTTTCTGGTCCCCAGAAAGGACAAAGCCTGGAGACCCATACTAGACCTTTCTACTCTAAATACTTACCTGGATGTTCCGAAATTCAAAATGTTGACACTACAGCAGCTTCTTCCCATGCTGGGCAAGAAGGCTTGGCTTGTTACTTTGGACCTAAAAGAGGCATATCTGCATGTCCCTATCAGACAAAATTGCAGAAGATACCTCAGATTCATAGCTGGTTCAATGCATTACCAATTCTCTGCACTGCCCTTTGGCTTATCTACTGCACCCAGGGACTTCACAAAGTGCCTGGCACCAGTAATTGCATTTTGCAGACAAAAAGGAATTCAAATATATCCATACCTGGACGACTGCCTTATTCAAGCAGAGAGCAAGGACATTCTTCTAAAGCATCTGGCATTTGTAAAAAGGTTGCTAATTTGCCTAGGGTACACAGTAAATGAAAAGAAGTCAAAATTAGTGCCCTCACAAGAGATAATATTCCTGGGTACCAGCTTAAATACAACAGCCCAGATGGGCATGGAAGGTGGATGCTGTCTCGTTCAGCTGGAAAAGCCTAAATGTTTATGCCTTCCCACCACTGCCTCTCCTTTCAAAGGTACTCCTAAAAGCCAGACAAGAAAAAACACAGATGATCCTGATTGCCCCAGACTGGCCATGCCAGCACTGGTACCCAATCTTAAAGAACTTAGCTCAAGGTCCACCATGGATTTTACCTCAAACTCCGCACCTTCTGACTCAACAAAACAATCAGATCCTGCACAGTCAGCTCAAAATGTTAAACCTGGCTGCATGGCAGATTCATTAGTCAAGCAGACAACACCTCTCTCTAAAGCTGTTATGGATGTCATTTTGGAGGCCAGGAGGCCTAGCACCAGGAAATCTTATTCAGAAAAGTGGAAGAGATTCTGTGCCTGGAACCAGGCTCAAAGCTTTGACCCTCTTGTCCCAGATATTCCTCAGATATTACAATACTTAACTGAGATGCTGGACAAAGGACTATCCTTTTCATCCATTAAGATCCACGTCTCTGTCATCTCGGCTCATTACAACACAGATCCTCTTATTTTCTCTCAGCCATTGCTAAAACAGTACCTCAGAGGGGCTAAAAACATAAGACCCCCCCGGAGAGCACCAACACCAACTTGGGACTTCAATTCTGTCTTGGAAAAACTAACTTTACCTCCTTTTGAGCCAGCCAATTCAGCAGAATTAAAATATGTATCATGGAAAACTGCTCTGCTTCTGGCAGTAACCTCAGCACGAAGAGTCTCGGAGTTACAGGCACTAATGGCAGTGGAGTCTTTCATCATTTTTCACCAAGACAGGGTTTCTTTACGAACAAACCCTTCATTTATGCCTAAGGTGGTATCCAGTGTGGCTCTTAACCAAACTATTCACTTGCCAACTTTTTATCCAAATCCCCAGAATAAAGGAGAGAGACTTCTGCACTCCTTGGACATACACAGACAATTACATTTCTACTTGGACAAAACAAAAGCTTTCAGAAAAACTGAGCAATTGTTTGTAGCATATGCTGCAGGATCACAGGGTAAGGCTATTTCAAAGCAGACCATTTCAAAGTGGATAGGACACTGTATCCGGTTCTGCTACACACAGCATGGGAAACCTGTACCTAGTAATATTAGGCCACATCCCACCAGAGCAACAGCCACTTTAACTGCCTACCTTAGAGGAGTACCTACCAAAGATATCTTGGAAGCTGCAACTTGGAGTTCAGTGCACACCTTTACCAAGCATTATCACTTGCCTCTTTATTCTAGATCCAGAGCTGGCTTTGCCACTGCAGTGCTGCAGGGCCTCTTAGCCACCCCAAATCCTCTACAGAACCAGCCATCCTAATTCAGCTTTGGGATTCAACCCAAGTGTAATGACTGCAGCAGTGAAACACGATGAACATAGTACAGTTTTGTACCTACCATAAATGTAGATGTTCGAGTGTCTTCAGTGCCGCAGTCCTGGTTACCCACCCGCCATCCCCTCTTTCTTAGCTGGGACTAATCTATACCTTTCTACCCTATACTACCTATGTGGTGTATTTGCTGGTAACTGAAGGTTTTGTTTTACCTTGTTGTATGTTTTATTAGCAATATGTATTGCCTACCTATTTGGGGGCACCTGACATCTGGGGAAAAAAAACTGAAGAAAATGGCGTCGGCTGCATATTATATACTCCTGGCGCACTGACGACAGGGAAGAAGCGACAGCAACCGATGCCAGACCAAGACTTTGAAACTCTGGCCAATTGCGGGACCGCCTGATGGCAGGATAACCCAAGTGTAATGACTGCAGCAGTGAAGACACTCGAACATCTACATTTATGGTAGGTACAAAACTGTACTTTTCTTTCTGGTTTTGTTCGGTATAAGATGCACTCACACTAGGGAACTCAGCCTAGTATGTGACATCATTAGGACTTGCTGGACAGACAGATATGTCTCCCAGATGTTACCTCTCCTCTGGAACAAACTAACATTTCAGTTGAAGCAGACCCCCCCTCATTGACCCTATTTAAGCGCATTTTGGATGAGAGGATGGGAAACTGCAAATTCACCCTGGGAGTTTCACCTGAATCCCTCTTGGACAGGGGCAGTAGTTGTTGACTTAGATCTGCTTAATACCTTGATATTCTTGGGAACAGAGGTTGTACTTGGCTAGGCTTGTAAGGGCCCTATGGCCATTAGCCTATGATTATATATATATGTTTTTATAAAAATACTCCTTTCTAACAGAATTCACAACTTTAAGAATGTGAAAAGAGATGACTACATGTTCTCAGAAGAGTTTCAGTTGTGATAGATGCTGTTTGTTTACTTGTTTAGGTTACAAAATATAATTTTAGAAGTGTTATGAATTTTATTTAGTATTGTAACTTTTTAAGACATATTATGCTATTATGGAAGAACTTTGATAATAGTATGTGTGACATAATTTATTTATTTACTTAGTTACTTATTGACATTTGATAACTTGGTAGGTGGCCAGTCACTAGCCATTTTACTGCCATGACTTGAGCCCATACGGGCAACAGTTTAATACATCAAATAAAGACAGTAAAATGCAGATTTGCAACAGATGTTTTGAATAGATAAATGTTTACAATACGGAGAGAGAAAGACAACAAGTTTGCAAACAAGATTTTCAATGCAAGAATGCCAGTAATTTGGCAACAACATCTTTATTCAGAAGTGTATTTACATACATACGTACATGCATAGGTTTACTATCATATACTCCAAGTTCAAAACAAGATCCGTCCACATCTGTGAATCAGATGTGCGAAGCTGAAAATATCAAGTGGGTCAGAATATTGAAGTGCACACAACAACATCATCAAATACGCACTTTCAACATTCATTTAAGCAAGTCCCTAGTGCACACTATGAAATGCTATCTTTTGGAAGGGGGCTACGCCTCCATGTATCTCCCACACCCCCCTGCAAATAATATATTCCAAGTCCGAGATCGCACTACAGTGGGGAAAAGGGCTATTTCCCAATCCTCACTGTACTGCGATCTGTATTCAGAATGCCAAAGACAGGTGTGTGAAGGCACTGTTGCATTTGTGAATCTGAATACTCGCACTTGTGCTGGTTAGAAGCAATGGGAATCATCCAACTGCTGTTCAACGTTCCCTTTTCTGTCCAATGGGCACTTGGCATTTTGATAGTAAACCCATACTTACATACATACATACAAATGTTTCAAGCATGGGCATCAATGCCTTTCTAGCTTGCCAATATACCAAAACACTTGTTCCCATAATAAATGTCCAGGCTGTTCTTAAACATATCTAAACTAGTACTTGCTTTAATGTAATTTGGTAGCCAGTTCCATACATCAGCTGTTGTGTCAGAGAACCATTTAGTACATTTCTCATTCCTATAGAATTTTCTTTTTTTTTAATTTCTCCAAATCTTTTGGGTTTCTAATTCCATGTCAGGAATGGACCCCATTCCTAAGTCAAAGTATGATTAAAGTTGATGAAATTAGTATTGTTTCACTCTTTGATGTCAGCCAAAAGTGCTATTCGCAGCACCCACAATGTGCCCAGTAATGACTCCTTCTGCAATTCATACAGAGTTACACATATTGGTAACATATCTAAATATAATTCCTCTAATTTCCCTCTTAATCATTTTGTATACCTTGTGTCTGGAAATTCTGAGCTTTTTGCATAATAGAAACAATGCATAATTTCCCTTTTGTCCTCAGTAGTCCACTTTATCGTCTTTATGGCTCTTCTTTGGACTATCAGTTTTTGTGATTTTTGTGGACTACTACTTCCTTCTACAACAGGGGGGCATCCTCCCCCTGGGCCTGGACCCATTGTAGGAATGTCTCTGTATTTTGAAGATTCTACACTGTCAACTTTTCCAGTCCTAACACCAGTGTGCCTACCAGGATCGGGTACTTTTTTATCCTGGGTCTTCTACATAGGTTATCTGATGATTCTCTACTACTTTTTGATAACCCCAAGCATTCCCAGAGGTAGTTGTCCCTAAATGCCTTATATACCTAAATAAGATCTCCTCTTAGATATCTGTAAGAGACACTGTACAAGTTCAGATATTTTAGTCTTTCATAATAACTTAAATTTTCACATCCATGGATGCCCTTGGTATATTTCTGCTGTACTTTTTCCAGTTTATTCATGCTTGTTTTCTTATAGGGTTTCCATATTGTTATTTTATACTCAGGTTTGGGTCTAATGTAACTAACAAAGAATGACTTCATCAGTTTTGATTTCCTAGACTTTATAAATATTTTTATACAACCTATAGTTACATAACTATCATTAACCAATTGGTTGATATGATAAGAAAAACTCATAGCTGAATCTACCCTTATACCCAGGTCCTTAAACGAGTCTACAATTTCAATCGCTGTGTGCTGTATTAAATATTAACCTTTCAATTTATGTCTCCCAAATCTCATAAGCTTAGTTTTTGATGTATTTATCATCATATTATTCTCCTATGGCCAAATGATCAGTTTAATCAAGTTATTTTGATGACATGCCTTATCTGTAATACATGCAAGCAGTTTACCAAAATTTCAGGTCGTCTGCATATAGACTGTAGAACACCTCAAATTAAAAAGTTAGGTCTGAAAGATGCAATCTAAGCAAGTAAGGGCCTAGGACAGAGCCCTGTGTGACACCCGGACTGTAACCAAGGATTTCACCTGTCCAGTTGCTGTATGATACTTGCCATGTCCTATTTGTAAGCCATGCAGCTATCCATCTTATCAAGACTAAATCAATACCTAGTTATTCTAATTTATTGATCATTGTTTTGTGTATGACCCTGTAAAATGCTGAAGTTAAATCTATATAAATTACATCACAGCACAATTTTTCATTCATAGCTGTTATTATATTGTTATAGAACATCATGTTACAGGTGGTAATAGATCTGTTTTCAGCATATGCATGTTGATATATGGTTTCAAATTCCAACCTATCCAGTGTATTTGTACCATGTAATGGTAAATGTTTTATGCTTTACAGTTGCCAGTACAAAAATATTCAAGAACAACACACTTGTTAAAAATAACACAATATTTACAATATAGCTTTTGATATGAAGGCAGCAAGAACAATACAATTCACATTAGGAAAGGCAAAAGTGACTGCAGGATGAATATTGTACACTGCATAAATATTGTGTCAATGTACTTGAAGTTATTCCGTTTATGTTCTTAACCCTTTTCATTGTACCTGGCACAGGTGCATTCCATAAGTAGGAACTCTTTCAGCTTGCTTTTGAATATGCATACATATCTTCTTACCTAATTTCTCTTGGGAGTTGGTTTCAGATGCCTGGTATAAGCTTTGTAAATGCTCTTTTGCCCATAGCTATCGTAAATCTGGATCTAAGTAGGGAAAGGGGACCTTCATTTATATCCTTCAGTGCATAGCTGTGGGGTCTAGATTTCAACTTGGATTTTAATGGGGGGGAGGCTATGGCCCAACTTTACGATTTTAATGATCTGGGAGAGAAATAAGTAGGGTTATGCTTTCATTAACTGTTAGCCATTTTACCTTGTATAAGAATAGGTAATAATGGGTTCTCTGGTCAGCAAATAAAAATATGCTGATTTTGTTAACTGCTGTTTGTGTTTTTGTGTATTTGCATTTGAGTGGGAAGCTGCTAATGAAAGACCATACTCAGTTTTTGGAACGAGTAAGTTCTTGCTATAACTTGGAGGAGGGTGGTATAAGTTAGCAGGATATTTTATAGTCAAATCTTACCTGTGAGAGTGCTTTGATTATTATAATAATGTCTGTGTGTTTAAAGGATAGAAAATGTCAAAGATAAGGCCAGCATGTCTTTGTTCATTTGTAGCTGGTAGGTTGCTTCCTTTTGTGTCTGTAGCAACAATACTGTTGTTTCTGGGAATCTTTTGAAGTGTACCACAGATCACCATGCAAGATTTTAAGGTGTTGATAAGGAAGCTGCTTTTAAATGCTAACCATCGCTATCCATGTTTAGATCTCCACATATTAACTTTTGTGGCACAACATATGCCTTTACAGAAATGAAATAGACTTTCCTGAATGCATTCTTGAGGATATGTGGTATAATGTAGTAGATAATTGTGTTCCATATATGAAGCATCATTCTTTCCCGAGCCTTTTGTAGCACTTAGCATGTAACCTATTTTTTTACTAAATCTAGTCATCTCTGCAAACCTTGTACTGGAGTGTTTTTATTAACTGAAGCACTTTTCAGTGATTTATTTATTAAATGTAAACTTTCTCTATATGTATTTAAGAATGGTTTTAGGTATCTTTTAGTGTTGTATAGTGCTTCTGTTTAACGTGTCTACTTTGTCATTTTATGGAATGGCTGAAAAGCAAACCATTGGTAAAACTTGGATGGATGTATCCCATATCATAAAGGAACTGCTATTTACATCCCTGATTATTTGATCCCACATTTTCATATACAGCAGTTCTTTAAAAAATCCCCAGCTGTGAGGCACACTAAAGTTGAAACAGGTCATGTGCTATGTCTAACCAATCTCACTATAACATTTTTACCCAAGAGCTAAGGAATGGAATATGCCTGACCACTTTGGAATGTGCAAAATAATACAATTGACAAAAGTCACAAATGTCAAAAAAATATGAATACCTGGATCTGTAACTTTTGTTTTCCCATGGCTATATCTTTGTTTCTGTCTCTGAGAGCCTCCACTCTCGCTAAATTTTCTTTTCCGTATGTAGTCACAAAGGACCTTGCTTTTTTGATATAACTACTCTTTGTTAATCACCTCAGATCTCATCTCACTGTCTTATAACACTTTATACTGAACTTACCTTAACCACAACTCAGTTTTCCAAATCTACAACTCAGTTTTTGCCCTACTGCAAAGTGATATACCCTCCTGAATACTTCCAGGATGTAAAATGTTCTGCTGTCATTTGAATTAACTCTGTCATACTACATGCTGCTTCATGTCTCCTATAGTTGCTGTTATAATATAATTTAATATTTCCCAATATTCCTGTATGTGTCACACTTTATGAACAACCATTATACAATGTTATTTTATGTCTATGCATCTTATATGTATATGTTCACAAGCTTAGTGGTTAGGCCATTTTTAAAGCTTAACCAATTATCTCATTTTCTGTTTAAATTGAACCTGTACTGTTGGAGTTTAGATTAAACTAAGCATTGCCAAGGACTATATTTATATATTACTCTAGGGATTATTACTAGATCAATACATAGATATTGGTGGTGACCCAAAGCATATAGGAGCTGACTCTGCCCATTAGTAGTGGGGGGGGGGTTCTAGAGTAAATTTACTGTTCCCATCCATTGATCCAAGTTACAGTTGAAGGTGGTCAGGGATGAACCTTGTATTACATGGATGGCAAGTATGATCCAGGACAATATTATCCACTGAGAGATATACCCACACTACAAACCACTCTGTTAATGGTGCAGAAGAGATTTAGGTCCCTGGATCAAGTATTTCTGATAACAATTTGACTTGTGGATGTGAATTAAGTCCACAGTCAATAGTGGTTTAGAGGATGCATTGCATGCAAATCGAAGGTCACCTCTTAACAGTCTGTAAGAGACTAAATATGGCAAACCGGCTTTGAGGTGGTCCTTGTATGACATTGTTTTGATTTTCTATCCTTTTTGGAAGGTATCTCTGCAGGTGTTCCAGTTGTTGCATGTGCCTGTGCCAGGGCATTATAATCAATGACTGAGGGCTGTGTAAAGGGGAGCATCCCTGGATCTAGAAACTATCCCCTTGTTAATGAGCTGCACAATATAGAAAAACTTCCTTTCCACAGTGGACACATGCTGGCCAAAAGTTAGATTACGGTCTCTAACTAAAACAAGTTCCTAAATTCTGAACTAATTGGTCAGCTCTTAAGTGTGTGTTGTTTTTGTGGTAGTTCCCCATGGGAGTCAATTTTCAATGGAGATAATAATGCATTTTTTGGCATTTAGCTTTAGTCCACGAGTCCGACACCAGTTATTTGTTTGGGACAAGTATTCGTGTAGGATGGCTGAGTCTTTTACAGATTTGGCCATTGCTTCAAGATTGCAGATAACCAAACACCTTTAGCATTAGCTTTTACTTCTGAGCAGTAGACACTGAACAGAAGAGGCCCCAACACTGTAACCAAGAAACTCCACTGATGACTGTTCTTTTTGTGGGGTAGCATCCCCTATTTTGATGTAATATGTCCTGTCTGTGAACCAGTTTGTGATCCAGTGGATGATGAAGGGGTATATTCCTAGTTTAGGAAGATTTTCTTCTATGCCTGAGTTGGGGATTGTGTCAAAATCCCTGGCCAGATTGAGGTAGGTGGTTTGTTCCATTTTATCTTTGTCCATTGCTTTGGTGACCTTTTCAAAAAACTCCTCCAGGTTGAGTAAAACCTGCCTTTGACAAATCCAAACTGAGATGGTTCCAGTATTTGGTGATTCCCAAGTCATTATTGATTAATTCTGTGATAATTCCTTCCATATGAGGCTGGTCAAACTTATGGGTCTGTAACTGCTTGGGTCCATGGAAGGTCCTCCCTTATACAGGGGAATAACTGTTGCTGTTTTCTATTTACTTGGTTCAAAACCCATACAGAGATTATAGTTGAACAGTGCTGTTAGGGGGTGTGGCTAAAGACTGCTTTATCCTATTCAAGATGCAACCTGAGATATTCTTAGGACCCATTATCACAGCATTTCTTGCTTTAGAAATGCTTTAGGACCTGGTCTTGTGTTACTGATGGTGGTCAGTCAGTTTCAGATATTTCATGTGAGACAGAAGGGTGGGAGAGGGGTAACGTTTGAGAAAAAAATATAGATCAGTGGGTTATGTACATCTTCAGTTTTGGTGTAAGTAACATTTACAATCAGCTCAGTGCACTGCTGTTTTGTTCTTTTGAGATTATGAACATAACTAAAACAAGTCCTCGTGACTGTCCTTTGCTTGGGAGGATATTTTCACCTCTAACTTGGAATTGGTAGATTCACTTAAGCACCTGTGTTCAACTGCATACTGTATATTTGTATGTTTATTTGTTCCACTGCATATTATATAGCTTTTTTCCTGGAACTTCTGCTGAAAAGGTATTTCCAACCAAGCCAGACTTTTCCAGTAAACTAACACAAATATATTTAAACAAATAAAAAATTGCAAATATTTTCAAACACATCTTTTTTCAGGAATGTGCAAGCATGTGATACCACAGTATAAAGACAAAATGATTGACTTCAACAATTGGCTAAGTCTCTGATGTCATTCAAAGGAGATCCAGTATCTGTCTGCCTGGGACGACATGATCGACAGACCACAATGCTTTGCCAGAGATGGTCTGCACATGTCGCCCCTGGGATTCAGGTTACTGGCTAAGGCTATTGCCACCCCTATAGTGCCTTTTTTAGGCAAGGTTCAAAGGACAAAACCACCACCGTAACAGGTACAAGCATGCAAAATCTGAAGGTAATGCCACTCAATGCTAGAAGTCTAAACCTCATAATGCATTCTCCTGAGGCACTCCTAAAAATGGAGAACATCGATATCTGTGTAGTAACTGAGACCTGGTTCAAGGCTCCAGAGAGCACCCCTGCAATACTAGGCTACAACTCTTACCACACTTTTCATCCACCAAACCAGGACCGAAACACTAAAGGTGGAGGAGTGTCCATATTCACCAAGGATATTCATACCACCAGGCTAGTTGCCCAACACAATGCGTCTGAAATTCTCCAGCTGCAACTAACACTAGGTAAAACTGCAATCCAGATTTCCCCACCATGCCCCAAGATTCTCACTACACCTTTCTAAACATACTGGAAAATATTAAGATACAACCAACCACCCTAATACTGGGTGATTTCAACTACCCAGCCATTAACTGGGAAAACTACTCGTGTACCAACACCTTTGCCCAACGGTTCTTGGAATTCATAAATCCCAATGCCCTGGATCAAATAATCCATAGCCCCACCAGCGGCTCCAATATCCTAGACCTGGTCATTACCAACATGGGAAATCAATGCTCCACACCTATGGTCACCCCCTCGTTGGTCAGGTCTGACCATAAGCTAATCACCCTTGACATCCACATCCCTCCTCCACCCCCCACCCCAGTAAGGAAACCTCTGTAAAAAACCTCTCCAAAGTCAACTTCATGCTCCTCAAGTCAGAAGTGACAAACTTCATGACACCCATGCAGATGGGACCTGAAATTTCGACTGCTGAATCCTACATTAAGGCACTGTACAAGCACATCCACTCATGCATGAATCATGCCATCCCAAATAGAACCAAGATGTGCTCCTCCAAAAAAAGGAAGCCAATCTGGTGGTTCCCTGCTATAAACAAACTTTACAATAAAAGGAAGAAACTGAGGAAAATCCCAGGATGCAAAAAACTCCCTTACCAGCCTCAGTAAGAAGCTGAGATCGCTCATAAAATCCTCCAAAGCTAGTTATGAAAATAAAATTGCCAAAGATTCCAAAGACAACCACAAGGCATTCAATAGGTATGTCAAGAATCTAAATGGCAATGTTCAGATCTGCTCTGAGCTACAACAGAATGGCATTAAATATACTGATCCCAAGGATATTGCCAGTATCCTGGCAGATCAATTTAGTGCCAGCTTCACCCCCCTCTCACCCCCTAAAGGGCGCATCTCAATACCAAAAGATTGCCAAATTCCAGTAATAATGGCAACAGAGGTAAAAAATGCACTCTTTAAAGCTAAGAATACAGCATCCATGGGATCAGATGACATCCCAGGCTTTGTACTACATGAACTACAAAATGAACTGGCACCTCACCTAAATGTCATGTTTAATCATAGCCTCACCTCAGGTTTCATGCCCAATGAGTGGTGCACAGCTACAGTTATCCCACTCCACAAGGGGGGATCCACCTTGGATCCTGGGAACTACCGCCCCATCAGTCTGACGAGCCTGATCTGCAAGACCACAGAACGTATTATCATGGAACTTATAAACAAAGACATTGGCAACCTTCAAACACTGGACCCCACCCAGTTTGGGCTCGTGAAGGGCCAATCTTGTCTCCTGAACCTAATTGACTTCTTTGAATTAGTCTCCAGAGCTGTGGACGAGGGTAAGGTGGTCCACACAGCCTATGTGGACCTCACAAAGGCCTTCGACACCATCCCCCACTCTGGAGTCATAGATAAACTTACTACGCTGAGCATTAATCCCTATGTCAATCGATGGGTTGTCAACTGGCTTACTGACAGAACCCACACTGTAAAAGTAGCCGACTCCATATCCAGCTCCAGACAACTGACAAGTGGAGTACCTCAGGGTTCAGTCCTGAGACCGCTCTTGTTTGGCATCTACTTCTCTGAAGTACAGGCCAACACTAGGGGACTGGCTAACAAAGTTCACAGATGACTGCAAACTGAAAGCCATTATTGAATCCCCAAATGATGTGGATATTCCATAAAAAGGCCTTACAGAAACAGATGCTTGGTGCCAGAGCCATGGGCTCAAGCTCAATGCCAAGAGATGTATAGTTATTTGGGAAAAAAAACATGTACCCATGAATTACCACATAGATGGCAGTACACTAAACACCGAAAGTGTGATAAGAGACTTAGGGACACAGGTGGACAGTGGTCTTACCTTCGATAACCACATCGCCACAACAGTCAGGAAATCTTTCTATGTGGCACACCTCATCACAAAGGGCTGTTCATCCAGAAAAAAAGGAGGTCATTGTCCCACTATACTCATCTCTCATTAGACCCATTATAGAATACAACGCTCCATTTGGTATGTACGTCTCAAGACATCTGCAACAACTGGAAAGGCCGCAGAAATACCTCACTAAAGGAATCACAGGCCTAAAGCAGATGCCTTATGCTGACCGTCTAAAAAAACTGCAGTTATACTGTGTTGCATATCATCTACTCAGAGGTGATCTCTGCTTAACATACAAGGCCATGTCAAACCCAGTGCTGTTGGACATGCTACACTTAAAGAAATCCCAATCCCTCAGAGCCATGCAAATAACATGCAAATTGGGATATTTTGTCCACTGTTGAAGGACTTAAAGGGGTGATTGGTGATAGACCAAACTTTACTTTTTGTAACAATAGGTCATTGAAGGGTCATGTGTGCTATAGAACTGCTGATTTTAGTTGTTGCCCTAGATCTGAGAGAACAGGTACTTGTGCATGCAGGAACTGCATGACTTGTAGATATATACATACGGGGAGACCCTTTATATACCCTCTCTTGGGATTTAAGATAGACCCCAATTATTATGCTGACTGTAAGACCTGTAATGTTATTCATTTTAGTTACTGTGTAAGATGTTTTTCTTTTTACATAGGGAAGACGAATCGTCTACTGAAAGATAGAATATTAGAACACTATAGGGACATCAGGAATATGAAGGAAAGCAGTGCACTAGCTATGCAAAACAAGAAAGAAGGCACTGATCATATATTTAAGTTTATAGTACATGAGACTATAGCTATTAAGAAGAGAGGGGGAGATTTTAAGAACATTACGGAGGCAGTTGAGCAAGAATGGATATTGCGGTTCCATGCAGACAAGCCTCCAGGCTTGAATAGCATGGTTTCCCTTAAACCCTTTTTAAAGGCAAAGTCCCTTAAGCATTGAATTCATTGCTTTTTAGAAATTTTGGTATACTGTGTTCCTTTAAATAGTATATGTTTTTTATTGAATGATGTCATAATTGCTTAATTTGTTTTATTATTTAAATGTGATGCTTGTTTGGTTGATTGTAGTCTGAAGAAGCGGTGTATCTGTGAAAGCGCTTACTTTATTAAAAACGCTCTATTTTTAGCCGTGTTATTACCAGTGTTGGAGTTTTTCTTTTACAATATTTTATTTTTACTTCACTGGTTGTTTTATCGGTTTGGGAATTTTGTTTTTACTATACCCCAAAGTATACTTGCCACCAGTCCTCTACCTATTATATCCAAAGAGCAGGTCAGAACTGCACTCTCCCTGGCCAAAAACACATATTCCTTTGGACTGGATAACATCCCAGGTTGCCTACTAAATGGTTTAAAACAAGACCTAGTGGAACCACTTGGCACTCTCTTCAACCATAGTCTAAGCACTGGCTTTGTCCCAGCAGAGTGGAAAACAGCGACAGTAATTCCCTTGCACAAAGGGGGTCCATCAACAGACCCTGGGAACTATAGACCCATAAGCCTAACCAGCCTTATCTGCAAGGTTATGGAGAGAATCATCATGGCCTCATCAACAAAGACATAGGTGACCTTCAAACTTTTGACCCGACTCAATTTGGCTTTGCTAATGGTAGATCATGCTAATTAAACCTGGTGGATTTCTTTGAGAATGTCACCAAAGCTGTGGATGAAGTTAAAACAGTACATACAGCCTGCCTTGACTTAGCCAAGGCTTTTGACATAATTCGCCACTCAGGCATCATTGAGAAGCTCACCCAGCTGGGAATTAGCCTATATGTCACTAGATGGGTAGCCAACTGGCTCACCAACAATATGCATACAGTCAAAGTTGGAGATTCCACCTCTACCAGCAGACCAGTTACCATTGGTGTACCACAAGGATCTGTGCTGGTCCCCCTTCTGCTTGGAATCTATTTCTCAGAAGTCCAGGTGAAAATAGATGGCTTGTGGCTTACCAAGATCACAGATGACAGCAAACTGGGTGCAATCACTGAGTCCCCCGGTGATATTGACATACTACAAAAAGGGCTTACGCAGACAAATGATTGTTGCCAAAGCCATTGACTTAAACTAAATGGAAACAAATGCATTATTACCCCTTTCTGCAAAGGGGAAGGCCTTGAAAATTAAAATATTAACAGTAGCTCCCTTAGCTCAAACAGTCTTGGGAGAGATTTGGGAACACAGGTTTATAGCAACCTTAGCTTCCATCACCATGTGTCCACAGTGATAAGGAAGGCCTTCACTGTTGCACATCTCATAAGTTAGGGCATTGCATCCATAGCTAAGGATGTTACAACTGTATTCATCAGATCACTAGTAGAATACAACACTCCCTTCTGTATGTACCTCACCAGACAGATGCAGCAGCTGGAGAGACCTTAGAGGTTTCTCACCAAGAAAATACAGGGACTCCAAACCCTGATCTACAAGGAAAGACTGAAGGCCCTGTCACTGTATTTTATAGGTTGCTGAGAGATGACTTGTGCCTGACCTACAGAGCAGTCTTGGACCCTACCATAATGGAAATGCTGCACATCCGCTAGTCAAATAGGATATGATTTACTTACTCTAGGGATTTTAACCTAGCCTGCGACATTAACAGGACATACTGGAGAGACTGAAATGTCTCCCAGAGATTGCCACTCCTCTGGAACAAACTCCCAATTCACATAAAACAGAGGTCCTCAATGACCCTATTTAAGCATAACTTAGACAACTGGATGGGAGACTGTAAATTTGCCCCGGAGGTGTCACCTATGTCCCTCCTGGATAAGGGCAGTCAGTGCTGATCATAGACTCATGCTGCAAATATAGACCATATAACTTGGTCAGTAAGGGAACAAGGATATAACATGGCCAGGCTTATAAAGGCCCTAGGGCCAATAGTCTAGTAACCTCCTATGAACATACGAACCTATGAAATGACTTCATTCAATATACATTATTCAGCCAAGCAGAGAATATCAGCTACATAGCCACTGACTGCATAGGACATCAGTACTATCAATTTACCCATGTCATTTAATTATACTATGATGCAATGATTCTTATCCCAGGATGGACACTAAGTGTTTTTCTTATTGTTGCATATCTTTGGCATTTTCATGTACCACATCAGGCAACTCAGCAGGTATATCTTTAATAGGTACACTCAGGATTTTGTGCCATAGGTCATCCTACTCCTTCTTGTATGTTAATACCTCTTACATTGGTGTTTTATCCTCACATACACTATTGTAACAAATTAAGATTCCATATGAGGCAAATTATGCCCCCCCCCCAATTGAAATTACTGAGCATATTATTGAGTGACGTCTTGTAAGGTAATGTATGTGTGTCCCTAAATAGAGTGTTTGGTTACCTATGAAAATACTTCTAAGTTTGCAATAACATTCAGTATTCTGCCTAAATTTGTTCTTTTGCCATGCATGGTTGATATTGTTATATACTTTAGCTGATAGGTAGGGACACATTTGCTAGTTACTGACGAACTACTGCTTTCTGTGTAAAAGATGTGTATGTTATCCATTTACATATGTTACAAAATATATCAGCTGAAGAAATTGTCCTACCCAACAACATCAAATCCATTTATAAATCTGCTTCTTGTAATTCATATATAATCATGTTTCACTGTAGCAATGACCTAACTCAATAAACAATTGTTTTTATGGTCTTTCTTACTCCTACAATCTCTGTTTATGCAAAACTTTTCAGAGCATACCTCACTTCCTTTTGGGGTGTGTCTGTCTGTCTGGAGATCAAATGAAAACTGAGAGCTCAGACAGCTGAAGATGTGTTGAAGTGATCTGCATTTCTCCAAATATTTAGGTATTTTCTTTGTCATTTCCTATTATTATTATCATGCTAAAATTTTGCCCCTGTTTTGTGTTTTTATACTACACTGATACTCAGACTTGCAGATTTCAGTGAAACAGGTTATTAACTGGGCTACGTATTCCAAATATTTAAAAAACAAATAGTCTGCAAAAAAAAAAAAAATCTGATTTCATAAATTATCATAATGAAATGGTTTTACTTGTGTGTTTGTGAAATAAGTTGCTATTCAGTGCTACATTTTCTTAATTATTTGGGGTTTACATATTTATGGAAATTTGTTGTTTAGTCTTGAATATTCACTATTAATATACAGATAATGATTTAAATATAGAATGCAATTTAGAATCTGTTAGACACTAACTGGAATGACTGTCGTCTTGTGCTTGTCTGGTAAAGTACTGAATGTGAATTCAGCTTATACCATGGCGAATCACAGGATGACCTGATATAATGGAAAAATGTAAATCTGCACAGCACTAGAATATAAATGAGAAAATCCTGAAATCCTGACATGACCAAATGTGAAATAAGACTTCCAGTCAGATGGTAAGTTGTAGAAGCACATAACTGATATTGTTCATGTTTTACTGTTGGCTAACAAAGAATGCTCTGATTATCTTGGTTTCCCAGGAAATACAAGGCCCTTTGAACCATCGAATATATAACACTTTCGTTAAATATATACATATTATATATATATTTTTCCTTACTAGAATGTGTCTACTCTTTTCTTGCTGTGTTGTACCCTATATTTGAAGGAAATTTGAAATTGTACAGCAGTATGAATTCATCTAAGCAAGCTTGCGTACATTTTGAAGTGGCTTTGTTTTAAATTACGTATCTCAGTTATAAGTTTCAGCATTGTTCCATGAGGGTACTGCCAGCATACATTTTGTTGTATCTGGAATGAAGTCAGTCCCAGGGTGTCAGTCAGAACAAGCTGCTGAACTGTAGCAGCCATAACAAGATCTAGTGCAGAGCAAAACGTTTGTTGAATGTCGCAGTTCTACCTGCTGAATCATGATGTGCTGTAGTAGGCAGAGACAAGTGGTAAACTGAATTTACTTTAATTGTATTATTTTATATACAGTAATATAAGTGACCATTGCCAGTGGGTTCTGGTTGTATATATTTGCTTTTGTAGTTAAACCATGCCTTTCAACAGCTTAGTGCATGAAATCTGTACAAAAACTATTTTTAACAAAAACTATTATCAAATAAATGGAGGGGGGCAGGGCAAAGACCCAAAAATAGAAACAAATTTTAAATATTGTTCTTATACACATACAAAATTGCTAGAATAGCATGTTTTGTGTTGTTATGCAGTTTTTGAAAGATATAAATTCTGAAACCCAACTATGTGTAATTTTTATGAGGATCAGATCAAAAATATGAGGCAAAATCTGGTCATTGTGTGAAAATCTGGGCAATTGAGACGTATGATTTTAACTTAATTTTTTTATATTGAGAGTAACAGTGACTGTAAGTTCAAGATACATAAGAGCATATTGTTAGCCTTCACTTTCTGTGGGATCACTGTTCTTAATAATATGCATACAAGTTAAAGCATCTTACATGGTTCATGCATAAAAATAATTACCATTCATATGAAGATGCCAAGGAGTAAATAACTGCCTAACACAAACAGCATTTATTTCCATTAAATTTAATAACCTAGTTTAATTTAAATATGGTAATTTGTTAAGGAGAATGTAAACTTCAAACAGTGAGGGTGCTAATTCTACTGTGGCACAGCAAGTGATAAGCTACAGCATATGGACTAATGTTAGCATGTAGTGCTGGATAGTGTTGATGATTCCTCTGTAAATGTTTCATATATAACAGCAGTTTGTTGATTATTTGTACTGTATATGCAGGTATGTTACTACTATTTTTTTTATCAGTGGCCAGCCTTTAATTCTTGGTGAGTTATAACATTTATGTTAATAGTTTCATAATTACATGTCAACCAAAGATAAGTATTGCCTGAAACATGAAACAGCAGTGGTAGTATGAATTTACTAATATGGCACTTCACTTCATCTGTGGCCACTTTTGCAGTAATATAGAATGGTAATGCACCATTCCCTAAGAAATGGCTAATGTGAAGATAGGAGAATCCCCTTAATTGAGGTGCAACAACCTCAAAGTTAATTATATTAAGTACTGGTTGCAGCCTCTGCTTGGGGAGAGGGGTGGGAAGGCAAAGCTTGCTCCCAAATGTTTTCAGCCATCGTGTGTTTGTCATTTTCACAGTAATGTGTGATCATATTACCTAGATACAGAAAAGTAAATGTCATATTGTTTGAAAAGATATACTATAGACCATTAATTGATGATCTGCATTTTAGAATATGCTTACCATGTCTGTTTTTTGGGGGTGGGGAGATGTTTTATTCTTGACATTTGCCCTTTATGGTGTCAATTTTTTTTCATTTAAATTCTCACAGTTTTTGTATTTAATCATCATTAGTATGACATGCTAATTAGGAATAGTTAAAGATAACTAACCAGATTAGTGAGTTGCTTGTTGCACTTGATTTCAGAGCAGGAATAAACAACCCAGTTGACAAGTCTGTAGTTACTAAAATTACATCAGAAAGGACATGCGATATTTAGGATACGGTGTAATCTTTGTGACTCCATAATTAACTAAGGAGGCAAGTAGATGCTGATTTTTGCAGGCATTTGATGTGAATGAATTTTGTCTTTGACTGGAGTTATGTTTTATTGTATAATTCAGTGTTTTAATATGCAGTATGGTTGTTTTGTATGCAGAATCTAAAAGAGCACAAACAATTTGCTTTTAGTCTGACAGACTGTACTATTTGTAAACATTGTACATAAAAATGTTTACAGTACTTTTCTGGCAGATAATATATGATTTCTCCAACAACAAAATCCATCTTTTATCAGTTGCTACAGTTACATGGAAAACTAAAGGTGCAACAGTTCAGATTGATACCCTGTATTATATTTTAGACATATAGACATGTCATCTGCATTGCCAGATGTTCTTTGTGTTTCACTGTTGCAGTCATCACATTTGGGTTATCTGCTTGCATTAGCCCTCAGTCGGCCTGTTTATCAAAGTCTTGGGTCCTGCGTCGGTTGCTGTCTCATCCTCCATGATGTCAGGTAGTCAGGGGTATGAAGCATGCAGCCAACGCCATTACATCAGTCTTGCTTGCCGTGCAGTGCCCGAAGCAGAAGCAGTTCACAAGTGCCGGTCGGCCGACTCCTGAAATTTTCATTTTCGAGTTTCAGAACCGAAGTCTTCAACAAAGCTAAGTACCCCGTTGGGGAAACTTTTTCTTGCTCTTATCCGATGTCAGTAAAAGTTAATCATTGTATTTCTTGTGGTAAGCAAATACCTCATAAAGAGTTTCATTCGTACTGCATTCATTGTTTAGTCCCTGACCACGATGTACCTCGCTGTCGGTTTTGTGCCTTATTTAAACAACGAACTATTCGTCGTCGGTTTATTTATGCTTCTAATATTTTGGTCGTCGGTTCAATTATCCAGATATGGCTTTGGTAAGCCACCTGACTACCGACATTCTGAAAAAACGCAAAGATAAAGACAGAGACAGATCGCATAGGTCCAAAGCTGCCGATAACGCTTCTCCTAAGCTAGTCGCCAGTTCACCGGTACTCAGTGAGGTGCTTTCGCAGCCCCTGATACCCGCTACTTCAGATTCGCAGGCCTCTACTGAGACCCATTCAGAGTCTGGTATGCCGTGAGATGCTTCAATTATGGAACCTGTGGATGTCTCTACCTTGGATGGGTCCAGAGCCGATGTGCAGGCACTGGCTTCTGAGGGTGCATTCAGGCATACTGACTGGCATGTTAAACCAATGCCATCTTCTTCTTCAAGGCCTAAAACTCGATCCATGCCTAGAAAACTGACGCCCAGACCGCATGGTCAGGCCTCTATGCCTAAAAAAAACAAATGATAAGAATGGCTGAAGATCTTATTACACTAATCAGAGGAAGCCACCTTTCCCCGTCCAAAAGACCTAGGACTGAGTTTCCTTATGATTCTTCTGATCAGGACTTTGAAATTTCTGTTTCCTCTGATGACCAGGATTTACCCTTATCTACCTATGAGGATTCTGATGCTGAGGACTCTATTCCCTCTGCTTCCCCTCCAGAGGATTTCTCTTTTGGTGAAACCTTGCATACTCTTAGGGAGCATTTCCACTGGGAAAGCCAGGATTACTCTGACTATAAAAAGAGGCTTAGGGATTTCTTACTCATGCCCCACCACAGGCCTTTAGCTATCCCCCCTGTACTGGACATTGTTGATGATGCCTTTTTGGAATCTAGCTTTGCCCCTGACTCTTTACCTCCTGCTCCCAGAAAACCTGGTAGATATTACAGGGGTTCCTGACTCTTACAACTTCCTCTTTAAAAATCCTACTGTGGATCCTGAGACCATTTCACAGGGACCCAAGGGCATTAAAGCTACTACTGCCAAACATCCTACCCCCTCTGATAGAGATTCCAGGGCACTGGATAGATGGGGTAAGAAGGTATACACTTCTGCAACCTTGGCCATTAGGGACTTAAACTGCCAGTTTCATATGTTAAAGTATCAGCAGCATATTATTGGATTGCTTAAACAGAAAATTATGTTGATTCCTGACTGTGCTGAAAATAAAGATTTACAGGATTTAATGCATTCTGCTGAACAAGTTGGAAAACATACTTTGCAATGTGGTTTTGATTCACAAGAGGCATCTAGCAGGGCTGTTGTCACTGGGTCTATACTTAGAAGGCATGCTTGGCTTAAGGAGCAATCTTTGCCAGATCATGTTAAAGCTAAATTGCTGGATGCTCCCTTAAACCAAGACCGCCTGTTTGGCAACAAAGCAGAAGAAGTTCTTAAAAAGATGGAGGAAAAAGCTAAATCTATGCAAACTGTTAAAGATTTCCTGCAAGTACAGCCTCCCAGATTTAGTAGGCATTGGCCCTCTAAAAACTGGTCCTTTCCGGCCTCTTCCAGGCCTTCTCAGTCCAAACACAGAACCAGCAGAACACCCAGACTTCAGTCCCAAGGTACTCACAGGACTAAGCAGTGGGGGGCTCCTACTTCGAAAGCAGGGAGTGGTAAGACTCCCCCCATGGTAAATTGTCTCAGTGACTTAACTTTAAATCTTCCAAGCCCTGCACAACTGACTGTTCCTTTAGGGGGAAAGATTTCCCTGCAGGCAAAAAATTGGGAACTCATTATCCAGGTCAAATGGGTTTTAAATATAGTTTCCCAAGGATACAGATTCCACTTTCATTCCTTACCAACCCCAAACGGTTGGCCAGATCTACCCCCAAATCAGTGGGTAGAGGCTAAAAAAAAAAATTCTCTCTCTCTTAAGCATCAGGGCTATTCAACCTGTTCCAGAAGAGGAAAGGGGACAAGGTTTTTACTCAAGACTTTTCCTGGTTCCCAGAAAAGACAACTCCTGGCATCCTATCCTGGACCTCTCTATCCTAAACACATTTTTGGTGATTCAAGATGCTAACTCTTCACCAGCTGCTTCCTGTGCTAGGCAAGGATGCCTGGTTGGCAACACTGGATTTAAAGGAAGCCTACCTGCACATCCCAATAAGGGAATCTTGAAGAAGATACCTATGCTTCAAAGCAGGCTACATGCACTGTCAGTTCTCTGCGCTGCCCTTTGGCTTATCTACTGCGGTCAGGGTATTCACAAAGTGCCTAGCTCCAGTCATTGCATTTTGCAGGCAAAGAAATATTCAAATATATCCCTACCTGGACGACTGTCTAATTCAGGCAGAAAGTCAGGACATACTATTGAATCATCTGCCGTTTGTACAGAAATTGCTAACTTCTTTGGGGTACACCATAAACAAAAAGAAATCACATCTTGTACCCTGCCAACAAATTGTATTCCTGGAAGCAAGCTTGAACACAACTTCCCAGATGGCTTTCCTCACGCCAGAGAAACAAGTTCATTTGACAGCCTACTTCAAACTACTGGCCACAAACACCCAGCTATCTGCAAGGAAAATACTGCAAGCCCTGGAGTTCATGGCCTCCTGCATTCTCCTAATTCCATATGCAAGACTGCATATGAGGAAACTACAATGGCATCTAAAAAGCCTATGGTGTCAACATTCTCAGGATCTAGAAGCAATGATTCCTATCATACCTTGTCTACAGATGGAGTTCCATTGGTGGGCAGAGGTCTGCCACCAAAACAATGGACTGACATTCACTCTACCCCTCTGCCGCCCAAACCTTAACAGATGCATCAGACTATGCATGGCAGTGGTTCACTTGGCAGGTAAGTGCATTCAGGGCAAATGGAACTCAAGTCAAATGCACCTGCATATCAATCAAAAAGAAATGTTAGCTGTACAGAATGCTCTGACAGCCTTCAATGACCACATTCTTCCAGGGCAATTAATGGTAAAGACGGACAACACCACTGTCATGTGGTACATAAACCAACAGAGGAGAACCCACTCATACCCTCTATGCAGACTAGCCATGGCTCTGTGGAACACAGCCTTGAGCTACCAAGTGCACCTACAGGCTCAATTCCTGCCAGGAAAGCTAAATACACTGGCAGACGACCTAAGCAGAAATCTCATGGACCCACACGAGTGGAAACTGGAAGCAAAGATATTCAACATGTTGAGAAACAAATGGGGGAGCCCAACTATAGACCTGTTTGCCTCCCCCCAGAACTACCAATTGGAAACATTCTGCACAAGGACTCCCCACAAACAGGCCTGGAAAGTGGATTCCCTGTCCTTCACCTGGAAAAATGTATCAGTTTATGCCTTTCCCCCTCTGCCTCTCCTCTCCAAGGTACTACTAAAGATCAAACAGGACAAACCAAGGATGATACTGATTGCACCAGACTGCCCATGCCAACACTGGTACCCCCTTTTGCGGTGTGTCACTACTGGCACCATGGCGCGTGCCTCAGACACCTGCCCTACTGTCAAAGCAGGAGGGCCAGATTCTGCACCCACAGCTTCAAACCCTGAACTTGGCAGCCTGGCCAATTACCTGATCTCTCCCTTACCATCTCTCAGTAAACAAGTGTTGGAGGCAAGTAGTAGTAGAAAATCATATGCTGAAAAATGAAAAAGATTCTGTTCCTGGAACCAAACTCAGGGGATGGGCACAGCAGCACCCAATTTTCCACAGATTCTTCAATACTTAACTGAGATGCTTCACAAGGGCCTTTCCTTTTCCTCCATCAAAATTCATGCCTCAGCCATTTCAGCTCATTGCAACACAGAACCTCCCCTCTTCTCTCATCCACTGCTAAAGCAGTTCCTCAGAGGGGCCAAAAACCTAAGACCACCCAGGAGAGCCCCTACTCCAGCCTGGGACCTTAACCTTGTATTGGAAAAACTCACTCTACCTCCTTTTGAGCCAGCTGCAAATGCAGAGCTGAAATTCCTTTCTTGGAAAAAAGCCTTCCTTTTAGCCATCACTTCAGCAAGAAGGGTGTCTCAATTACAATATGCATTGTACATGTGAACCTTTGTATATGAAATTTAGTTTTTGTATATGAGATGTTTTTGTTTTTGTTTCCATGGAGCTTATCTCCCCAGGCCTCTACTGAAAATGGACATGTATCCAGTTAGACTAGCCCAGTCAACAAATGTAAAATAAATAAATAAAATAAATTACAGGCCCTCATGGCAGTGGAGCCTTTTATCATTTTTCATGCGGACAGCGTGTCCCTCAGGACCAATCCCTCCTTCATGCCCAAGGTGCTATCCAGTGCAGCCTTTAATCAGTCCATTCAATTGCCAACCTTCTTTTCTAATCCACAGAACAAAGGGGAATGAATACTGCACTCCTTAGATGTGCACAGACAACTTAGATTTTATTTGGACAGGAATAAACCTCTCAGGAAATCTGAACAGCTGCTGGTTGCATTTGCTGCAGGGGCAGAGGGGGAGGCCATTTCAAAGCAAACCATTTCTAAATGGATAAGTCATAGCATTCATTTCTGCTATAAGCACCATTGAAAACCTGCCCCACAGGGGATTAGACCACATTCAACCAGGGCTGCATTTACCTCTACAGCCTTTCTCAGAGGTGTCCCTACCAGGGACATCCTAGAAGCTGCTACCTGGAGTTCTGTACATACCTTCACCAAGCATTACCATTTGCCAATTTTCTCTAAATCCAAAGCTGGCTTTGCCACTGCAGTCTTGCAGGGCCTTATAGCTGGTCCTAATACTAGCTAAATGTTCATCATGTTACACTGCTGCAGTCATTACACTTGGGTTTTCCTGCCGTCAGGCGGTCCCCCAGTCGGCCTGAGTTCCAAAGTCTTGGTCTGGCGTCAGTTGCTGTCGCTTCTTCCCTGACGTCAGTGCGACAGGGGTATATAAGATGCAGCCAATGCCATTTTCTTCAGTCTTTCTTGCCGCGTGGTGCCCAAAGCAAAAGCAGTTCGCAAGTGCCAGTCGGCCTTCTCCTAAGATTTTCATTCCGAATCCAGAACCGAAGTCTTCTACAAAGTTAAGTACCCCACTGGGGAAACTTTTTCTTGCCTCAGACCGATGTCAGTAAAAGTTAATAACTGTATTTCTTGTGGGAAGCAAATATCTCATAAGGATTTCCATTCTTATTGTATCCCATGCCTAGGCCCAGACCACAACGTCACTGGTTGTCGGTTTTGTGCTAGGTTTAACAAGCACACTATTAAACGTCGGTTTGATTTTGCCCGACATTATTTTGGCAGAAAATTCAGTTACACCATGCCGTCAGAACTACCGATGACCGAAATACATAAAAAGCGCAAAGACAAGGACAGGCATCCGAGGCCCAAAACTGACGACGAAGCCTCTTCTAGGCCAGTCGCCGGTTCTCTGGTTTTCAGCGTGGCACCTTCACAGCTCCTGATGACCGCTTCTTTAGAACCACAGGCTGCCTGTGACTCCTACATGGAGATGGCTGGGCCTTCGGATGCACAAGATTTTCAGCCTACTGAGACTAACCCTTCAGAGGGATCCGGAGTAACTGAACAACCCGTAGCTTCAGAGGGTGTTTTCGGACCTACTCAGTTAACCATTAAATCTTCTGCTAAGTCTAAACCTTCTTTAAAAACAAAGAAACAAATACAACATTCACCAGGACAGGCCTCCATGCCTAAGAAACAAATGCTCAAAATGGCCGAAGACCTAATCACTCTGATCAAGGGGTCCCATCCCCCTCCTGAAAAAAGGCCTAGACAGGATGCAGACTATGACTCATCTGACCAGGTATCCATCTCTTCAGATTCATCCTCAGACCTAGGATACTCATTACCCCCTTATGAGGATTCTGATGCTGAGGAATCAATTCCATCAGCCTCTCCACCTGAGGACTACTCCTTTGGGGAAACCTTACATACCATGAGGGAGCATTTCCATTGGGAGGGCCAGGATTACTCAGAATCCAAGAAAAGGCTCGGAGATTTCCTGTTATTACCTTAACATTGACCCCTTGCTATTCTGCCAGTGTTAGATATTGTGGATGATGTGTATACTGAATCCAGTTTAAACCCTGATTCTTTACCTCCTGCTCCAGTTAAGCCAGACAGATACTACAGAGTCCCTGACTCTCACAAATTTCTTTATAAAAGCCCTGTTGCTGATCCTGAAACTATTTCTCAGGGTCCCAAAGGGGTGAAGGCCTCTTTAGCAAAGAATCCAGTCCCCTCTGACAGAGATTCCAGAGCATTAGACAGATGGGGGAAGAAAGTATATACATCTGCAACTTTAGCAATGAGGGCCTTAAATTGCCAGTTTCACATGCTAAAATATCAGCAATATTTGATGTCTCAGTTGAAACAAAAAATGCTTCCAAACTCAGATCCTCCTAATTATAAGGAAATGCAGGACTTATTGCATGCAGCTGAACAAGTGGGAAAACATAATTTGCAATGTGGTTTTGATTCATTAGAGGCCTGCTGTAGAGCAGCAGTTACAGGATCTGTCATTAGAAGACATGCTTGGTTAAAAGAGCATACGTTACCAGATCATGTTAAAGCAAAACTATTGGATGCACCTTTGCAGCAGGCTGTGTTGTTTGGAGTTAAGGCAGAAGAGGTATTAAAGAAAATGGAGGATAAGGCAAAATCTATGCAAACGGTGAAGGATTTCTTACAGGTTCAGCCTCCTCGATTTAGCAGAAATTGGCCAACAAAGAATTGGTCCTTTTCAATTACAGACAGACCTCAAAGGGGCAGATACAGACGTCCAAGAGGTAGAGGTCAACCACAAGGTCCTTACAGGCCTCAACAATGGGGTGCATCAACCCAGAAAGAGGGGAAAGACAGGCCCCAACCTTATAAAAAAACAGCCCCAATGACTTCCCACTACAGCTGACAAACAGTTCTCTCTTGGCAGCCCCCTTGGGAGGAAAACTGGCACTTTTCTATCACAATTGGCATATGATCATCAAAGACAAATAGGTTCTCAACATTGTATCTCAAGGTTACAGGTTCCCCTTTCACACTCTGCCAAGGTTAAAAGAAGTGCCAAATCTGCCACCAAATCAATGGGCAGAGGCTCAAAGACAAATTACAGCACTCATGGACATGAGAGCTATTCAAAAGGTAGCAACACAGGAGCAAGGACAAGGATTCTACTCAAGACTCTTTCCGGTTCCCAGAAAGGACAAAGCCTGGAGGCCCATTCTGGATCTTTCTTCTCTAAACACTTACCTGGATGTTCCAAAATTCAAAATGTTGACACTACAGCAGCTTCTTCCCATGCTGGGCAAGAAAGCTTGGCTCGTAACTTTGGACCTCAAGGAGGCATACCTGCATATCCCTATCAGACAAAACTGCAGAAGATACCTCAGATTCATAGCTGGTTCAATGCACTACCAATTCTTTGCACTGCACTTTGGCTTATCTACTGCTCCCAGGGTCTTCACAAAGTGCCTGGCACCAGTAATTGCATTTTGCAGACAGAAAGGAATTCAAATTTATCCGTACCTGGACGACTGCCTGATTCAAGCAGAGAGCAAGGACATTCTTCTAAAGCATCTGGCACTTGTAAAAAAAGGTATTAAGTTGCCTAGGGTACACAGTAAACAAAAATAAATCAAAACTAGTGCCCTCACAACAGATAATATTCCTGGGTGCCAGCTTGAATACAACAGCCCAGATGGCTTATTTCACCCCAGACAAGCAAGGACAACTGACTCAATATTTTCATTTGATGGCAACAAAGACCCAACTCCCTGGAAGAAAAATTCTGCAGGCCTTGGGTTACATGGCATCTTGCATACTACTAATTCCATATGCCAGACTGCATATGAGGAAACTACAATGGTACCTAAAGTGTGTCTGGTCTCAACACTGTCAAAGTTTGGAAACAGTAATACCACTAATTCCTTGCCTTCAACAGGAGTTTCGATGGTGGTCTCAAGCTTGTCACCTCAACAAGGGACAGCCTTTCACTCAACCCACAGCCAGGCAAACACTGACAACAGATGCATCGGATTACGCCTGGGGAGCACACGTGGCAGGAAAATGTATTCAGGGCAAGTGGCCCACAGAACAATGGCATCTTCACTTCAATCAAAAAGAGATGCTACCTGTACAAAATGCCTTATAGCTTTCAAGGACCTTCTGCATCCAGGACAACTACTACTAAAGACAGACAACACCACAGTTATGTGGTACATAAACAAGCAAGGGGGCACTCATTCCTATCCCCTATGCAGACAAGCCATGACCTTGTGGAACACAGCTCTAACCTATCAAGTTCATCTGCAAGCACAATTCCTGCCAGGAGAGAAAAACACACTGGCAGACGACTTAAGCAGAAACATCATGGACCCGCACAAATGGAAATTACATCCACAAATATTCAGAATGATAACACAAAAATGGTGGAGCCCGGATATAGATCTGTTTGCATCCCCAATGAACTGCCAGCTACAGAAATTCTGCACAAGGACTTACCACCCACAAGCATGGAAAGTGGATGCCCTCTCATTCAGCTGGAAAAACCTACAAGTATATGCTTTCCCACCACTACCTCTCCTTCCAAAGGTACTCATAAAAGCCAGGCAAGAAGAGCCAAAGATGATCCTGATTGCCCCAGACTGGCCACGCCAGCACTGGTACCCAATCTTAAAGAATTTAGCACAAGGCCCATCCTGGATTTTGCCTCAAATCCCACATCTTCTGACTCAGCACAACAATCAGATAGTTCACAGCCAGCTAAGGACTTTAAACCTGGCTGCATGGAAGATTCCTTAGTCAAGCAAGCAATGCCTCTCTCTAAAGCTGTTATGGATGTCATCCTGGAGGCCAGAAGGCCTAGCACCAGGAAAGCCTATTTGGATAAATGGAAGAGATTCTGTGCCTGGAACCAGGCTCACAGCCTTGAACCTCTTGTCCCAAATATTCCTCAGATACTGCAATATTTAACTGAGATGCTGGACAAAGGCCTCTCCTTTTCATCCATCAAGATCCATGCCTCTGCCATCTCTGCTCATTACAACACGGATCCACCAATTTTTTCTAATCCCTTGCTAAAACAGTACCTCAGAGGGCCTAAAAACATAAGACTGCCCCATAGAGCACCTACTCCAACTTGGGACCTCAACTTTGTGTTGGAAAAATTAATTTTACCTCCTTTTGAGCCAGCTAACACAGCAGATTTAAAATATGTCTCTTGGAAAACTGCTCTGCTCCTGGCAATAACATCAGCATGAAGAGTTTCAGAATTACAGGCACTAATGGCAGTGGAACCTTTCATCATTTTCCACCAAGACAGGGTGTCTTTAAGAACAAACCCTACTTTTATGCCAAAGGTGGTATCAAGTGTGGCTCAAAACTAAACTATTCACTTGCCAACTTTTTATCCAAATCCACAGAATAAAGGGGAGAGACTTCTGCATTCTTTGGACATTCACAGACAGTTACGCTTCTACTTGGACAAAACCAAAGCTTTCAGAAAAACTGAGCAATTGTTAGTAGCATATGCTGCAGGAGCACAGGGAAAAACCATTTCAAAACAGACCATTTCAAAATGGATAGGACATTGTATACATTTCTGCTATACGCACCATGGGAAACCTGTACCTAACAACATTAGGTCTCATTCCACCAGGGCAACATTCACTTCAACTGCCTACCTCAGAGGAGTACCTATAAAGGACATTTTGGAAGCAGCAAATTGGAGTTCTGTACATACCTTCACCAAGCATTACCATCTGCCTCTATACTTTAAATCCAGAGCTGGCTTTGCCACTGCAGTGCTGCAGGGCCTTATAGCCACCCCTAATGCCTTATAGAACCAGCCATCCAACCTCAGCTTTGGGATTCTACCCAAGTGTAATGACTGCAGCAGTGTAACACGATGAACATAGTACAGTTTTGTACCTACCATAAGTGTAGATGTTCGAGTGTATACACTGCTGCAGTCCAGGTTACCCTCTTACTTGCTGGTACATACCTATGTCTTCTACCCTTTACTACCTATGGGGAGTATTTGCTGGTAACTGAAAGATGTTGTTTGCTTTTCTTATGTATGTTTTATTAGCAATTTGCATTGCCTACCTTTTTGGGGGCACCTGACATCTGGGGCAAGAAAAACTGAAGAAAATGGCGTCGGCTGCATCTTATGTACCCCTGTCGCACTGACGTCAGGGAAGAAGCGACAGCAACCGATGCCGGACCAAGACTTTGGAACTCAGGCCGACTGGGGGACCGCCTGACAGCAGGATAACCCAAGTGTAATGACTGCAGCAGTGTATACACTCAAACATCTACATTTATGGTAGGTACAAAACTGTACTTTTCCTCCTCCCATCCTTAGCTTTGGGAATCTACCCAAATGTGATGACTGCAACAGTGAAACATGAAGAATATAGTACAGTTATGTACACTTATCATAAATGTAGATGTTCGAGTGTATTCACTGTTGCAGTCCTGGTTACCCTCCCTCCAGTCCCCCTGACTTCTATTGTCTATACCTCTATTCTTGGTTGCTATGTTTAAAGCTTTTTGGTGTATTTGCTTTTTTGTTGGAGGTGTAACCTTGTATATATAATTGCTTCCCATTATGGGGGCACCTGACATCTGGGGCAAGAAAAACTGATGTAATGGCACCGGCTGCATGCTTTATACCCCTGACTACCTGCACTCATGGAAGAAGGGACAGCAACCGACGCAGGACCCAAGACTTTGTTAACCAGGCCGACTGAGGGCAACCTGCCAGCAGATTACCCAAATGTAATGACTGCAACATTTAATACACTTGAACATCTACATTTATGGTAAGTGTACACAACTGTACTTTCTCTGTTTTCAGGATACAGCTGCCCATCCGCTTCCCAGCCGTAGTGCCGATATTTTCCATAGGCACAAGCCTATGGCCTTGCATAAAAAAGCTGCCTCCCTCCAGCCCCCCTGACTTCTATTGTCTATACCTCTATTCTTAGTTGCTATGCTTAAAGCTTTTTGGTGTATTTGCTTTTTTGTTGGAGGTGTAACCTTGTATATATAATTGCTTCCCATTATGGGGGCACCTGACATTTGGGGCAAGAAAAACTGATGTAATGGCGCCGGCTGCATGCTTTATACCCCTGACTACCTGCACTCATGGAAGATGAGACAGCAAGCGACACAGGGCACAAAACTTTGATAATCAGGCCGAATGAGGGCTACTGCAAGCAGATAACCCAAATGTGATGACTGCAACAGTGAATACACTCGAACATCTACATTTATGGTAAGTATACACAACTGTACTTTTCTATGCTATTCTTTTAAAGTATATTAATTCATTCATTTGTGTACCTACTTTATCCAGATCACAGTGATGAGATGTCAAAGCCATCCCAGTAAACAATAGCATTAAGAGAGAGAACTGTCCTGAATTAATTATAAGACCATCACAGGAAAGATGGACACTCAGACTATCTGCAGTCTCACACACACACACACACACACACACACACACACACACACACACACACACACACACACACACACACACACACACACACACACACACATATATACACACCACCGACCCTAGCAGAAATTTGGAGTGGGTGAAAGGAAACTGAAGATTGTGGTGAAAGCCTTTGCAGGTAAAGGGAGCATGTGCTAGCTTTGGCCTATGCAGATAAAGGGAGCATGTGCTAGCTTTGAAAATAAGACTGAGATCCAAACAGTGGTAATAGCTGTGACCCAGCATCACCCCATGTTTCTGAAATGCATTTCTTAAACACTTGCACAGGAATACCTGGCCACTTAGATAAGCCTGTATAACTGTTAAATACAGGTTGCAGCCATGTAGATTTTCTCACATGTTCTATGCAAAACTTTTGTGCTTAGTAGAGGGCTGACTGAATTCATATTTAATTAAGTAGACCAGTGCAGGTGCCTTTGCATGTTTCTGCATGCAGTTGTTTATTAATGAAAAAAAAAACAGAAGCATAATGTTTTTTAATGAACCAACCAGAAAGTTCAAAAACAGACATTTTCTTGACAGTTTAGACTGCATGATCCCTTTTTGCCAAAATGTTATGGATAGTTTTTTCACCTAAAGTAGCATTTCATCTCAAGAGTAAAGTTACTAAAATCTAAAGTTTGACTCACATCTTGCTTGTAGCAGTTTCTTGATCCATTAACAATACAATGTTTTGAACAAGGTATTATTGTCTGTGACCATTGTGACATTCTTGTGCCATAGAGTAATGTACAGCAAATGTTCCAGCACTTGGGACACTGCTTGCTTTCACATATTTTTTCAACATTTATGCCAACAACCAACAAAGATTTTAGTTACCACTGGAAAAAACAGCCTTTGGATATGCCTTAGGTTAGAAAACACAGCATATTGCAATTATATTTACCATACTGATAAGTGGTAAACAAATTAGCATATTAAAATTATGGTATGTATAATGATCGTTATATTTATTTATTCACTGTGAGTGAATGATTGATTTGCTGAGATACTGACAGTATGTTTCTATGGTACACTGTGAACTAAGAATTCAGGAGCAACAGCAAATGAGCACAATAGTAACACTAAATAGAAGTATGAAGCCAGATGCATAATCTGTCAGCAAGTATACATGATGATAAACTGAGAAAATACACAGATATCTATGCTTTAGTTGTGGAAAAGATGCATGCATGGAGTATCCAGGTAGTTCCTGCTGGATTTTATGTGCGGTGTGATGAGCAGACATTAAGAAAAACAGCATCATTGGTGACGAGCACCTTTTTCATTTGATGCAAAAAATCTGGATCCCCTAAGTTGGACTGACAGATCTACATACTGGAAGGAAATGCTTTAAACACTTTGAAAATGGCTTACAAGTCAAATAGTAAAGGAGGGGAGTGTGGTGAGTAAGGGAGGATAGACAGAACAAAAAGGGAGAGTTCTGGCACATTGAGAAAGTATTAGCTGAAGGGTTTTTAAAACTATTATGAATTCACCGCAGGGAAAAAAGTGACGGCACGCACTGAGTGTACCTAGTTTTGTGTCCTTGATGTGTAGAAAAACTTTTGCCCTGTTGAGTATGGAGCACACATCTACATTTGACATGAACTTTTGATTAATGGTTAGAGGTTGGTATGGTTATTACTAATAGAGGGAATTGAGTTCTAAGCTTTCTTTTCACTAAGGAAATTCTTCAGCATACAATTATAAAGGACACAGTCTGCTGTGAACAATAGTCAACCAATCATTTTTTCATTGAGAGGAAAACAGCTGTAGTCAGTTTAATAAGGTGAAGATTTGTATTTTATTTCTGAAAAGCACTGCCAGCATTTTCCAAGATGTAAAAGCAATTTGTTAGAAGCAGGGCTCTAATTTTTTTCTGCAGTCTTGTGATTAAGAAATGCAACATCTGACAAATAGCACCATCATCCTCATAACTGCAGCTGAATACCCCTTAACATTTGGAAGACAAGTTTTGAGAAAGCGGTTAAGTGGACTAGACTGGGAGTGTTACGCCTTTGTTATACCATTAAACGCAGGTTAAAGGGGGCCAGGAACCTGACATTTGTTTATACAGGGTCTTGGTAAACATTCATAGTCTCTTATAATCTGCCATAATTGTTACCTATGTCAACAACCAACACACTGAGTGGAGATGTACATCTGACAGGGCAGAAAGGCTTAAGACCAGTGTGGGAGAGAACTGACAGATAACACAAAACAGAAAAAAGACTTCAGCTGCAGAACAAAAAATGCATAAAATAAGCAAACCTTTCCAATCAGGATAAAATAATGGATTAATATTAATAAGCTTTTGTTTAGCAAGTCCGTTCTCAACATGTGTGAAGTTAAACTTCATTTTGTGTGGCTTGACAAAGAAAATAATGTCTGAAAGCATTTTATTTAACTATGTTTTTACATAATAAATCTGTAATGATTCTTTTCTCCAGAAAGAAATGAATTTTTTTATTTATCGATGCATACAAACGTTATGTCATAGATATGCTCCATCCCAACCCCAAATGGGCAGTGATGCTCAGAAAGGGGTTATACAGGTACATTTTAATGACTTTACCTTTATACTGAAAACTAAGACAGCAGAAGGGAAAGTGTGTCAGAGAAGTACAAGAGGGAGTATGTACTTTTGTCAGTGGATACAAGTAAAAAAAGATAGACACTGAACATGACAGAACAGCAAGCAAGAGAGACTTGGTACATGGCTGAGTAGTATTAAGGTACAGTGCAAGAGTTCTAGTAAGAGGATACAAAAAAAAGAAGTAGTGCTGCATAAGAGTTGGCCAGAGATTGGTGTTATCACAGAAACATCATATACTGACATTGTCATGGGACATGGAAGGGCCTGGGTAGAGATAGATTAGTAATGGTAGTAAGAGGGGGTGGTGTAACCATTAGCGTTGCCACCTCACAGCAAGACATTCTCCAGTTAGATTCTCTGCTGCAGTACCTTCTGTGCGGAATCTGCATGTCCTCTCCGTGGTCAAGTGAACTTCAAAGACATGCAGGTAGGTGTGTGTGTATGTGTGTGTGTGTGTGTGTGTGTGTGTGTGTGTGTGTGTGTGTGTGTGTGTGTGTGTGTGTGTGTGTGTGTGTGTGTGTGTGTGTGTGTGTGTATGTGTGTGCCTTCTTTGGGCTGGCAACTCAACACCGTAAACGTAAACGTCCACTGCCAATCATTAGCAGATCGGTGATCTGCTGTGGCAGCCCCTAACTGGGAAAAGCCAAAAGACTTTAGTAAGAGGGGGTATGGAGGTGGAGAAGAAATTGAATTATGTAGAACATGTGACGCATGGTATGAGTAAAGAAGAAGAAAAAGAAGAAGATCATCCCACGAAGAAGTTAAAGGGGTTGGAATAGCCAGAGGCTACACAAGGGGTTAGTAGAGAGGATTGGAAGAGTGCTGCTGAATCTACATACATTGGTAGCCCACAGGTACATTGAAGAAGGATGATAAGAAATGGGGGGAGATAATAAAGAAGGGGGTGTAGGGAAGACGGTTATGCATAAAGGGGATCAGAATCTGCCAGAAGCATACTAGCCGATTCTGACTGCCAAGGGAGGGAGAAAGAGTAAGAGCTGTCATAAATCTTGGTTTATGATAGGTTCATCCAAGCACTGAGGAACTTTACCAGAAAGGACAGAATTCATACGTTCCCCTAGACTAAAGTATGGTCACATAAAATTGTGATTGTTAGAACATACGAGAGAGAAGGGCAACCAGAGGTCTGTTGTTAAAGGGATACTAATGATTTAGTGTCCTGCCTTGAGTATATATGTGCTGTGAGCATATTTAGCATTGCTGCTGTTTTGATATACATGGTTTATTTTTTGTTTGACGGTTGGATGCTAATTTTTGTATAGCTTTCTTGATCATATGTCAGTTGTGGACATTATTTGCATCCAAGCCTATACAAGAGTACTGCATACAGTAATGCAAATGATTAATTTTGCCTTTTATTAAGGTACTAAATGTAGTATGCTATGATATAACTTGGCCTTGGCCTTAAAGCTGTTAACAAGGCTTTTGCCATGTTAAACAGAACTTTGATAACTAACCCAAGACATAAAGCCAGTAATTTCTGCCTAGTAGTTACTGTCTCATGCTTTCTGTCATTTTTCAGAAGCAAAAATTAGAATTAAAAGTCAGTTCATTATGACCTGTCTACTACATTATGAATTTGTGGGTTACAGCTAATTATACAATGACTGGCGTTAGTATTCAAAAACATGCACGCTGATTGGCCAGCCCAACCAGCGTGCCCGTTGTAAATCCCACAATATACCCAGACTTCTTTCCATTCATATATTCTGAAACTTTTTTTTGTCCAACAAAAATGAAAAAAACCCTGTAGTCCTTACTCCAAACATACCCGAGAGGCAGCATGGAGGAAATACAAAGAAAATCATGTACGTTATTTAAAACTAAAGACGAGTACCTGATTTTCTTTGTATTTCCTCCATTCTGTCTCTCTCTCTCCTACCCCTAAAGTAGCCCAAACTTTTTTTTTTTAATCATCATCATCTTTTTTTGGCTGTTCCCATTAGGGGTCACAACAGCGGATCATCTGTTTCCATTTCTTCCTGTCCTCTGCATCTTGCTCTGTCACACCAACCACCTGCATGTCCTCTCTCTCCACATCCATAAACCTTATCTTAGGCCTTCCTCTTTTCCAGTTACCTGGTAGCTTCATCCTTAACATCTTTTTCCCAATATACTCAGCATCCCTCCTCAGCACATGTCCAAACTAATGTAATTGTGCCTCTCTGGCTTTGTCTCCAAACCTTCCAACCTGGGCTGACCCTCTAATATATTTATTCCTAATCCTGTCCACCCAGTGCAAATCTTAACATCTTTAACTCTGCCACATCCTGCTCAAACTCCTGCCTTTTTGTCAATGCCACTGTCTCCAACCCATATAACATTGCTGGTCTCACTACGCTCTTGTAGACTTTCCCTTTCACTCTTACAGTTACTCGTCTGTCACAAATCACTCCTAACACTCTTCTTCACCCACTCCATCCTGTCTGTACTCTCTTCTTCACCTCTCTTCCACACTCACCTTTACTCTGAACTGTTGATCCCAAGTACTTAAACTCATCCACCTTCGCCACCTCTGCTCCCTGCATCCTCACCATTCCTCTATCCTTCCTCTCATTCACACACATATATTCTGTCTTAGTCCTGCTAACCTTCATTCCTCTTCTCTCTAGAGCATATCTCCACCTCTACAGATTAATTATTATTATTAATAATAATAATAATAATAATAATAATAATAATAATAATAATAATTATCTATCCAGATTAATAGATTAATAATAATAAAAAAAAAGAAAACAAAAACAGAGCAAAGGAGACTTTCTTTTCTCCTTTGCTTCCTTTTCAAAGCATTGATGTACTGGGTATGTGTGGGAACGCAAGTCCCATACGCATGCACAGTACATCAAAACAAGGCAGCAGGATGCCACCAGCCACGGAAGAAAAGTAATGCACTGTTATACAGACATTATTTAAAAAAAGTAAGTAGTTTTTTTCTTCAATAATGTCATTGTATAATACGAATAACTGACTCTGGTTGTGGTATATTGAAATTTACCCACGGTTGGCTTTACTTAATCACTTGGGCTTCCCCCTCATGATTAAATCACACTAACTGTGGGCATATCTTCAATATACCACACCGTCCAGGTATTAACAAAGAAGGAACAATTTCTGCAAGAGGATGTTTCCCATTGTTCTTATTTTGCTGCATTACTTCTCGCCCTTGGGGGAAAATGCTTTGTACCAAGCAAATATGCAAAACAGATGTAGTTGATCTAAGGTCATTCTAAGTACATGGAGATGTAGATCCCTTTAACTCATTGCCAGAATAATTAAGTAATGAGGTTGAGTGGGTTCAGTTAAATTTAGTTGAGATCCTAACATTTAATCATTCTATTTTATATGTAAATGGATTTCTTAAAGTGACTTTGTATATATACATTATAAATTATATATGATATATATACATGTATGCATGCACACATACATGCACGCACACACACACACACACATATATATATATATATATATATATATATATATATAATATGTATATGTATATATATATATATATATATATATATATATATGTATATAATGTGTGTATATGTATATATGGAGGAGCTAAATATCCTCTTTGGTCAACATCTGTTTAGTCAGCAAAATTTAATCAACTACACAGCTAGTTGATAGGTGTGGAAGATTGCACATTTTTCGGGGTTAGGAAATATGCGTTTTCTGCGACATTGTGAAGTTTCAGAGTTAAATTAGCAGAAGGTATGGACGGGGGTGCCCCCTCCTGCAAAACCGTCTTGTGGTATTTTTCAAAGTTGTATTTTGCATGCTCTGAGTTGATTGCTTGACACGTTAGTAGTGGAAAGTCTACATTTGCAAAGTCAACCTTTTCTGGTTGATGTTGTGAATGTTGAGGTTTATGTCATTCTACTGATAACATATTTATGTGTGTGTGTGTGTGTGTGTGTGTGTGTGTGTGTGTGTGTGTGTGTGTATATATATATATATATATATATATATATATATATATATATATATATATATATATATATATATATATGGGTCTCACAGAATTTACACTTCTTCAAATCGTCGTCGACCAACTCCACTTGAGCAAAAGAACATTCCAACGAAAGCATGGACTACCGAACTTCTTTCCCTGGTTAATGAACCACTTGGCCACCAGGATGAACTTTGCCCTTTTCCCAAGTGTAGTGTGATCTCGGAGTTAGTATATTTAGTTAGGGGTGAGTGAGAAGCCAAGCCCCCCCACTTGGGTGGGTTTACTTTCTTTCTGTTGAGGTTTTTTCCTAGTGGCCAAGTGGTTAATTTCCCAGGGAAAGAAGTTCGGTAGTGCATGCTTTTGGTGGAATGCTCTTTCGCAGAAGTGGAGTTGGACAACTATGATTTGAAGAAGTGTAAATTAGGTGAGTAAAAGAAGACCCATATGTATACGTATGTTATGTATATGTCTAGTAAGAAAGAACAAACTCAGCGTATTCACCACGTTGAGGTTATGGTACGCAATTTAATGTTCCAAGACTATGTAAATGTGCAGAACAAATACAATAAGCTAAATAAATAAACAAAAGATGAGCGCTTTTGAGTATTATGCCCTTCATCAGATCATGACCTGAACGTGGTGAATACGCAGAGTTTGTTCTTTCTTACTGTGCTTGGATTGCTACTGCGTTTTCTTCAGCAGCCTATCGGGCTAATTTTTGGATTTATGTATATATATATATATATATATATATATATATATATATATATATATATATATGTACATTCACACACACATACACACAGTATTGCATACACTTGTATACACACATATTTATATATTTCTATAGCACAAGTGTGTGTGTGTGTGTGTGTGTGTGTGTGTGTGTGTATAGCAACATTGGTAAAATGATAGGAAAACAGTTACTGAAAGTCAAAAAATAGAATTGATTTGCTTTGCTTACCAGATAACCCATAGTAATGTGGGTTTTCACTAATTGTATTAGTAAATTAAACTTTACCCTTCAAAAGAGTTTTCATAAAGCTTGGTTTTCACTTATAGTTTAAATGTGGTTGTCATATATGCAGATAACATACAAACAAATAAATAATCTTTTAAATTAAGTCATAAAATAGTTAGCATCATTAATTCAATTTTTGTTGCCTACAGGCAATTACAAAAATAAGAAATTTGCTGTGATAAATTATCTGTGATCAAAAAAAGCAAGTAATCTCCGTGGTATCCCCGAAGTCTCAAAACAACCCACTAAACAAGTATAGTGGGTCCAAAAACAAAACAGTGTAAGAAACTTCTCTGTGTGGAAGATTTTCAGTCCATATATCTCTAGTTAATCACTGTATATTAATCAGATCAGACAACAGTAGTAGAAGTAGCGAACCTAAACTCGTATTATGTCAAAACATAAAAAAATATATAATTGTACAAAATTACTAAGTATTCAAAAGTAATCCAAGCAAGGTAGGCAGTCTGTCATCAATGGATTAGGTTGTAACCCTTCGACAACTGACGACGCGGTTGCCAGAAAAAGAACTATTACCACTAAGGCACAAGTTCACAAAGGAAAGAATGGAAGTGTACAGGTTGATTTTGAAGAAGAACTTCTTCCCACAACACCTTTTTTATAGGGTCCTCGACCAGCAGGTCTACAGTTCCCGCTACCGACCAGAAATCAATCGAACAGCAGGGGAAGAGATCGACTGAACCAGTCTCAAACAAGAGGCAGAAGTGCAACCAGATACAAAAGGAAATAAACAGACAGTATGGTGAGTCCAAACACCATCAAAAAAGTGTTTTTAAACAGCAAAAGTGAGTTATAAATTTATCTCAATATGCTTTGTCTGACAATAAACAATGTTTTAGCAAAAGGACTATCGTTTATTGCCACAATGGATTCTGATATCACAGAGGTGGTATTAGACATTAAAATGTTTACTAGAAATTTGATGTTACAAATTATGTTTGCCGGTGAGAATGTTAATAGAGAATTAGTATATAGAAAACCCAGTTGTTTTATACCCAATATGAATCCACTGATTGCCGCATTTGAGAAAATATGTATTGATGATGCTTATAAAACTTTTTATGAACAGGAAATGTGAAATGATAGGAAGAAATGGCATAACTTATATAAAGATGAATGCATTGCCTTAAAAAATCTAAAAATAGACCAGTCTATTATGATACGTCCTGTGGATAAAGGGGGACCCATAGTCGTCCTTGATAGGGACGACTATGATAAGATGTTTCTTCTTTTAAAGGATGAAACTTTTTATAAACCAATTAATTTGGTAAAAGTAAATGGCATGGTTGATCATGTTCACAAACAGTTAAAATTGATGGTTAATATGAATATTTTGGAAGAAAGATTGTTCCAATACTTTATTATTATTAAACCTACTATTCCCCATGGTACAAGGCCTTCCTAAGATACATAAAAATAAAGATAATCCCCCAATGAGACCAGTTGTGTCAGGTAGGAATTGGTGTACTGAAGCCATCTCCATATATCTGGAAAAAACTTTGAGAACTCTTATCAACAATTCAGTTTATATTCTAAAGGACACTGAGCAGTTTATGAGAGACCTCTATAAATGTTGTGAATGTACAAAAAGAAAACAAGTATTACTTGTTACATTTGATGTTGTCTCACTGTTTACTGTAATACCTAATGAATATGGAATTAAAAGTGTGGCTGATTTGATGTACAAAAGTGGGAATTATGATGACAATAAGATAGAGTTGATTTGCAGGTTATTGAAACTTGTATTGGAGAGCAATGTATTTGTGTTCAAAGACAAGGTTTATTGGCAATGCCAAGGCGTTGCCATGGGAACGTCTTGTGCGAATAGTTATGCTAATGCGGTAATGCTGGAATGGGAAAAGAATTTCTTAGAGAAGGGTGTGTTTGGCAATGATATTTTGTTTTATCGCAGATTTGTAGATTTCCTTTTTATGTTGTGGGGAGGCTCTATAGAGAAATTGGAAAGGTTTGTCAATTATATTAATACATCAACAAGTTTTCTTAAATTTACTCTGAATTACTCTGATAAAGAAATACATTTTTTAGATGTCCTCATTACACAGGAAATAAGTGGTGAATTAAACATTAGAATGTTTAGGAAGGAATGTCATGTTAATAATCTTCTTAGAAGAGATAGCATGCATCCTCATTTTATTTTTAAAAACGTAGCACAAAATCAAGTATATCAAGCCTCCAGGCTCAACGCCATGGAACATGAATTTGTAACACAGTTAGATAGAACAGAGGCAGATCTATTAGATAGGGGCTATGAACAGAGACTAATTGACTCAAGTGTTAATACAGTAAGGAATATGAGACACACTAGAGCAAAACCATACTTTTCTAAACCTTTAGAAGGCAGTACAAAAAGCCAGATTGTTAATGCACAGCCACTAAAGTTATGCTTTGGTTACTCCAGAAATATAGGAAGCTATACGAACATCATCAATAAACACTGGAGTATTTTGACTTCAGTCAGACAAGTAAGTAAATTGGTGGGTGCATTTCCAGAGTTTACCTTTAAGAATAAGAAGTCCTTAAAAAGGCAACTGTGTGGTCCTAGAGATTTTAATGTACGGAATAGTAAAATAGGAACCAAACCTTGTACCAAATGTCAATATTTTAAATATATAAATATGGATACGGATTTTTTACATCCAGATTCAGGGGTTTTGCATAAGTTTAAGGTTAGTGCTAGGTGCGATTCCATATACATTGTTTATTTAGCTACTTGTAAAATTTGTAATAAATTCTACGTGGGGAAAACAGATAGACTGCTATGAGACAGAATTAGAGAGCATGTATATCATATTAAAAAGGGAAGTTTATTTAATGCTTTAGCAAAGCATATTGAAGAGACCATTATACAATGACTCCCGATTAATATTCAAAAACGTGCACGCTGATTGGTCAGCGTGCACATTGTAAATCAGAGTTATAGTAATGGAAAAAGGTCTGGTCGCCCGGACTTTTCCATTACTATAACTCTTTTTTTTAACAGCAACGGAGAACGCAAGATCTCCGTTGCTTCACACTGTCTCGCTATGTTAAACGAGTTTAACATAGAGAGACAGCTTTAAAAAAGCAACAGAGATTCTCCGTTTCTTTTTTTAAAGCTGTCTTGCTATGTTAAACTCTTTTAACATAGCGAGACAGTTTGTAAAAAGCAACAGAGATCTTGCTTTCTCCGTTGCTTTTTTCAAAACTGTCTCGCTATGTTAAATGGGTTTAACATAGCGAGACAGCTTTAAAAAAAGCAACGGAGATTCTCCGTTGCTTTTTTAAAATCTGTCTCACTATGTTAAACTCCTTTAACATAGCGAGACAGTTTGTAAAAAGCAACGGAGATCTTGCTTTCTCCGTTGCTTTTGCCCACAGCACTGATGTACTGCGTAGGCATACGCATGCGCAGTACATCAGAACTGCCGCAGAATACCAGACAGCTGCAGAAGGGCAGCAAGAAGGCATTATACAATGCCATTATTTAAGAAAAGTAATTATTTTTTTTCTTAAATAATGTCATTGTATAATAGCAATAGCCCACTTCTGGGTGTGGGTAATGCTGGATTTACCCACGGATGGCTTTGTTTGGCCACTCGAGCTTTGCCCTCATGACCAAACCACACCAACCGTGGGTAAATCCAGCATTACCCACACCCAGGCGTGGGTTATTGCTATAGTATACAACATTATTTTGTCTTCAGGGTGATAGATAAATGCTTTGATAATATGAGGGGTGGTGACGTTAGGGTAAGAACGGAAAACTTGGAAATAAAGTGGATAGTCAAATTAAAAGCAGACTATGGCCATGGCCTGAATGACCATGTGCCATTAAAACCATTCCTAAAAACTAGAGCATTACATAGGTAGTTTATTATATGATGTTCTTAATTTACGCTATTTATGCATTTTTATATATATAATGTGTACGTTTTAATGTATTTAGATTTTTATACAAGTAGTAGAATTGTATTTATATGAATCATTAAATATGTATTTTATAGTCATATATTTTTAAGGATTGTTGTATATGGTATATACATCTTTAAGAATTCCACAAGTAATTAAGAAATGACTAGTATAAATGAACGTGTGTTTTATCTCTTGGGTACACCTGAAGAAGCCAGTTGGTGAAAGCGCTTGTGTAACCTGTTAATAACAACTGTTTGGAAGAGACCTGGAGCCTTACCTCTATTTCTTTTATCTAATTGAATTGGTTCATCGTTTTCTGAGGTACCTGGTTGCTGCTGTGGTCAGTTTTTGTGAAGTTTTATAAAAAATATACAATTGCACAAAATTACTAAGTATTCAAAAGTAATCCAAACAAGGCAGGCAGTCTGTTTCCAGTCGAAAATCCTTTATCAGGTACACAGACAAGCGATCCAAGTAAAACAAAACAAGCTTATTATATATATTTTTTGATTGCCAAATGAACTAAGGTTGATATATTTCCAGCCATGTAGTATATTGTCTTGGATAAAATCACAGACTTAATAATCTACTTTATAATCTGGTTAAATAAGAGGAACCACATCATTATAAATTTTATAAATATAAATTTTATTTAAAGTACATAAGGGTTATATTATTATGACAGCTACTAAAGTAGGGCAGGACCAGCTCGAATGTCATACTGATGTGGTAAGGAATGTGAATTTAACATGTGTACCAATAACACTTTGTTTTACAGCACAATAAACCACTGCCTTGCCTGATAAAAAGTATATATATATATTTAGAAAGATTGTGAGGAAACTATTAACTCTATTTTTGTTTTACTTGGATCGCTTGTCTGTGCACTTGATAAAGGATTTTCAACTGGAAACAGACTGCCTGCCTTGCTTGGATTACTTTCAAATACTTAGTAATTCTGTACGATTATATATCTTTTATTTTATTTTTTTTACTTAAGACGAGTTTAAGTTCACTACTTCTACTACTATTGTCTGATCTGATTAATATACAGTGATTAACTAGTGGTATATGGACTGAAAATCTTCCACACAGAGATGTTTCTTACACTGTTTTAAATTATCTGTGATCCTAATCAAGCTACTGTTAATTAATTAATAAAAGTATACTCCGATGATTGGATTAGCTCCATGTGTTATTTTCATGCTCTGTAGCTTTTCTGCATGCATCTTCCTCAACGTATCAGGACTAAAATGTAGTAAAAGGAGCTATTAAGGATGTGAACAGCTGACCTGACTGATTAGGAGAACACCCTATAACTACGTGATTTTCTGAACTAAAACTTTATCATCAATCTGTTGGCACTGTTGTGATCATGCACAGTTTCACTATTTGTATTTAAATGGTTCATCAAATGGCACAAACTGTATTAATTCAAAGCGAGTATGACAAGATATATATATATATATATATATATATATATATATATATATATATATATATATATATGTATGTATATGTATGTACTGGGTGAAGGACATTAATTGGACCTAAAATCATATAAATGAGAATATAATATCGAATGGCATATATGAGGACAGGGTTCATGACTTTTAAAATGTGCACAAGTAGATGAAACGTGATGTTCTTTAACTTATGCTTAAATAAGTATGGTAGTTAGGAAATATGACATAAAGGAAAGGAATGATTCTTTTTATAGGCTCTGCAGGCGTACAGAAAATGAGAAGTTAGCACTTTCGTCTTGGTGAGTTAACAAGAAACGATCAAAAAGTTATGTTTTTAAAGTTAAGAATAGACTTAACAAATTAGGTCTAATGTTTGGAACATACAAGAATTTTTGTTATTTTATTTCCATAAAATCAGAATTGAATTGTGGCAAATAAGCTCAGTAGCAGATGGCATGCATGTAGGGATTCACAAAATAAATGAACCATTTTAGCCACAGAAACATTGTTGCATCACTGAAATGCAGTGGCTGTTTCACCTTTCATCAGTTTCACCACTGCAGTGGTAAGAGAAATGTCTCCATATACATATCTCTGCATGAAACTGACTGCATATCCTAAAAAGCATTAGAAGGAATACAGGGCCACTGACACTCATCATTAGAGTGCCACCACAAATCTGTTACTTTCTATAGTTATGCCCCATCAAAATATCTTTATTAACATTCTGCACTCATCCCATATTTCTAATGGTTAGAAGTGTATATTGTAATTCGGTCTGATAATCTGTCATATGCCACCATGTACCCCAACATCTGCATTGTTTATTCAGATTGTCCCTAGTGTTGTCCGTTGTCCTACACAGAAGCCACTGATAGCCTGCAATATTTGTTTAGTCAGTCTGAAATAGTTTAAAGGTACCATTCACCTCCAGAATCAATATGTTCTATGTAGCCACATAAGATGTCCCTTTCCAAATGCATCACTGAAAATCTGTCTGAGCAGCATGGTAAATGGAGCTGGAGACAGATGCAGCCATCCATATACATCATTGTTACTTACAAATGGAGCAGGGACAGGTGCAGCCATCCTCATACCTCATTGTTACCCACAAATGGAGCTGGAGACAGGTGCAGCCTTCTGCATACATCATTGTTACCCACAAATGGAGCTGGAGACAGGTGCAGCCTTCCGCATACATCATTGTTACCTACAGATAGAGCTGGAGACAGGTACAGCCATCCTCATACCTTATTGTTACCCACAAATGGAGCTGGAGACAGGTGCAGCCAGCCTCATACCTCATTGTTATCTACACATGGAGCTGGAGACAGGTTCAGCCATCCGCATACATCATTGTTACCTACAAATGGAGCTGGAGACAGGTGCAGCCATCCTCATACCTCATTGTTATCTACACATGGAGCTGGGGACAGGTTCAGCCATCTGCATACATCATTGTTACCTACAAATGGAGCTGGTGACAGGTGCAGCTGTCCTCATACATCATTGTTACCTACAAATGGAGCTGGAGACAGGTGCAAGCATCCTCATACCTCATTGTTACCCACAAATGGAGTTGGAGACAGCTGTTGCCATTTTATTTTTGTTTTGAATTTTTGAATCAGGGTAGATCCCATTTGACCCATTTAAGTCTCAGCGTGTGGAAAATGCAGTTGATATGTGGGATTATATACAGTATAAATGACAAAATGCAATATATACATACATGGATTATATACAAAATGAATATCATAGCTGGCTTGAGGGTATAGAGGCAATGGATAAAAGATATTATATAGACAGTGACTGAAAAAACACAGTATATACCTACATTAAATATAGAGTGGCATCAGAGTTGGCTTGCTGAATGAATCACAATCAAAAATAGTGTCAGAGCAAGGCATGTTGACTGAAGAAGAGAATGAAGAGGTTTGTTTGACCAGACAGATAACAGTTTTATCTTCCTAAAGTCTTTTAATGTACTTTTATTTGTGAATGGAAGATGGGGTAAGAGAAATGATGTTTAAGCAAAGAAGGGAGGGAGTCCCACAGTTTGGCAACAGGGACTGAGAAAGCGTGGTCTGTGCAATGAAGCTTGGTTTGGGGAGTTTGGAGGAGAGGACATGAGTGGTTAGTATGTCTAAGGCTGTATACTGGTGCATCTCTGAATAGTCTGGAAGTTAGTAGAGGAAAGGTGCCATTCTTGACAAGTTTAAATAGTTGAGAGGCAAATGAATAGAAACTCATCACATAGACTCACAGGTAGCGAATTAGCCGTTCCAGTGTTTTTGCAGTACAGCTCTTTTCTTGGGTAGAGAGTGATGAATCAGCAAATAGCATATGAAATGGACTGAATGATGGATATATTTCTTTTAGTAGAAGCTGTAGCAATTAGCAGAGGCAATATTTTAACTTAACCAGTAGGATACCTTTACCTATGGTGTTTCTACAGGAACTGGATCGAAAAGATGAGATCCTGTTAGCCCACAGGAGACAGTTGGTTTTTTGTTTGTGTAGTTCAAGTGGAGCTGGAATGTTTGGAAGGACTTCAACCAAACCTTTAGAGATTTGAATGAAATGACTTTTTCAAAAGTGTTATTAAGATTATCAAGGATTTTTAGAAGAATGGAGATAAAAATGAATGTTTGCCTGGTGCCAAAAAACATTGATTTTGTTTCAGAGCAGTTTAGTAGTAATTGTTAATCACTGACCTATTGAATAAGGATATGAAAATCAGCCTGAAATTTGTGTTCAAGAGAGGACAGACAGAATGGTAGGAACAGAATAGGACCATGTCATCAGCATAAGCAGGAGAGGAAGATGGGGTAAGTCAAAAGGGGATTTGTTAGTGTAGATAGAAAAGAGGAAAGGTGGCAGAATACACCCCTGAGGGACACCTTTTAGCAGAGGAACTGATGTAGAGGTTGACAAATTGAAATTAACTGAGAAATGGAGGTTAGAGAGGTGGGTTTTGAACCAGGGCGGTGTGTCATCACTAATGCCCATTTCTGTAAAATGGTCTAGGAGAACTAGTTATCAATAAGGCTCTAGTGAGGTCAATAAAAATTGTTCCAGTAGTTAGACCTTTGTCCATTCCAGGAAGAATGGCCACTGAGTGTCCAGATGGCTGTGGATGTACTGCTACCATACCAAAAGTCATGCTGCCTTTGAGACAGAAGATGATATTGGTTGATGGAGTGAGTTGCAAATAAAGATTTTTTTCCAGAATCTTTCATAGCAATGGGAGAATAGAGATAGGCCAAAATGTGATGGATTGCAAAGACTGGGTTTCTTAATGAGATGTTTTACAATGGCATTCTTCCAGATAATAGACATAATATTAAAAGTAAAACACAGACTGTAGGTGTGTTTCAATGGGGTTATGATGCTGTCTCTATTGAGAAAAATAAACCATGGTTGATGGTTGCCAGTACCAGGGGCAATATCAAGCAAGCAAAGGGTGCATGTCTTTTGGTCCATCCAAATACTTCATTGATTATACATAAGTACAACTGGAGATTAGTGTAGTGATCCTCATCCCTCATTGGTAACCCACAAATAGAGGCATGTATAGCTGCAGCCCTGCACATGACTCAGTGGGTCCCCATGAGTAGAACAGGAGATATGCGTAGTCATCATCATAGCTCACTGGTTACCTACAAATAGAACAAGAAGTAGGTGCACAAATCCTCATTACCTCAAAGGCTCTGCACGGTTGGAGCTTTCATACCTCATTACTTTCCCACAAGTAGAGAAAGAGAGGCAGGTACAGCCATGCTCATACCTCATCAGTTACCCACAGTTCATCACTGGACAGTTGTGCATGGGTATGCTTATGAAGTATTCAGTTTCTCTCTGTGCTTAGATGTATACGTATGATGTGAATCATGTCATCTACTGCTGACAGTGAAGGAGAGTTGAGCAGAGGGTATGGTGGCTTGACGGAATTTTTATTTATTTTTTTTTTTATCATATAGGCTGAAATACATTGGTGGATCATAATGGTAGATTATGAACTTCTGTCTTAGTAAATGTTATAGACTTTTTATGCTGTAGAATGTTTGATCATAGTAGCAGGCTGCATATATAAGAACTTACTAAGCATATAAAGTTTCAGCTGGTACTACTCGACTGATAGAATTTATCTAACTTAACGGTCAAAATTTCAGAATTGTATAGGTTGTGCCACCAAGGAAAATCAAAATAAACATGTCCGTTTATTTGACATCTGGGCAGTAAGAGATAGTACTCTCTAGTGTTAGGAACTATACCATACCTTCTGTCAAAGGACTCACAAATTGGAATGGTACAAATGTAACATTATTTTGACAGACCATTATTCTTAGCATAAATGCGCATAGTCATAAGGATGCCCATACCATCGAACCAATGATATGTCTCGTAATGCTAAAGTGAATCTCATAATTTTGTCACAGAAACATGTCCAGTTCCTATAGTAGGTATGTCAGTATGTTGGAACTGGTTGTGCTACAGATCTATTTTTACTTATAGTCCATGCTGAAGAAGAGGAAGAAGACATGTTTCTACCAGATATTCTTTGTGGTTCACTTTTGCAATCCTAAGTGATGGGATTTCTTGCCATGAAAGCCCTTGTCTGGGTCAACTACCAGACTATTACCTCCCCCTCCAGGAGCTGGCTGATGCCTTAACTGATGTCAAGACATCTGGGTATAAAAGGAGTCAGCTGCCAGCATAACTGCAATCCTTGTTTGCTCTTGTAGCCTGAAGCAGGGTGTTAGTCAGTGTGATGGTCATTCTGCACCAGAGAAAGGAAATGTCTAAAGCTAAATTATCTGTTGGGTAACTTTTCATATGTTTCGCAACTAATGTCAAAGAAGGTTAATAATTGTCTCCGCTGTGGCAAGCAGATACCACACTGGGACATTCGCTCTTCTTGTGTAGCTTGTTTGGACCCAGAATACAGCATAGGTAAATGTCGGTTCTGTGCTTACTTTAACAATAGGGCTATCAAGTATAGGGCTGAGATTCTAGCTAAGTACTTTAGTGAATCATTAGGACCCTCTTGTACCATGTCATCCGCCAGTTGGGCTGAGGTTCATCTCCCCAGGTGTAAGAAATAGAAATGTCCAAACCACTGAGTGCACCATCTGCTAGCCCACTCAGGCTTGTTATTATCAAAGAAGTTGAGATGATTTTGCAGTCCCCTCCAGTGATTGAGACTGTGACACAGGCCTCTATCAAGACCCATTCAAAGTCTGATATGCTACAGGTCCCTCTACTTCTAAAGAAGCTGAAGGACTTAGCTTGTCAGTTGGGTCTCTAGCTGCTTTGCAGATTCCAGCTTCTGACAACCGTTTCCCATCTGTTTGATGGGGAGACCTGAGTCCCCCATCATCAGGAGATTGCCTTTGATGTTCTTTGTGTTTCACTGTTGCAGTCATTACATTTGGGTAATCTGCTGGCAAGTTGCCCTCAGTCGGTCTGATTAACAAAGTCTTGGGTCCTGCGTTGGTTGCTGTCCCTTCTTCCATGACATCAGGTCGTCAGGGGTATAAAACATGCAGCCAACACCATTACATCAGTCTTTCTTGCCACGTGGTGCCCGAAGCAGAAGCAGTTCGCAAGTGCCAGTCGGCCGACTCCTGAAATTTTCGTTTTTGAGTTTCAGAACCGAAGTCTTCAACTAAAAGCTAAGTACCCCGTTGGGGAAACTTTTTCTTGCTCCTTACCGATGTCAGTAAAAGTTAATAATTGCATTACTTGCGGGAAGCAAATACCTCATAAGAATTTTCATTTGTACTGTATTCCTTGCCTAGGCCCTGACCACAACGTGCCTTGCTGTCAGTTTTGTGCTAAATTTAATCAACGCACGATTAAACTTTGGTATATTTTTGCTTCTAAATATTTTGGCTCAAGATTTAATTATCCATAAATGTCATCGGTTAGCAATCCGACTACCAGAATACCTAAAAAACACAAAGAAAAAGACAGAGACAGACTGTCGAGGTCCAAAATTGATGACGATGCTTCTCCTAAGCCAGTCACCAGTTTGCCAGTACTCAGTGAGGTGCTTTCGCAGCCCCTGATACCTGCTACTTCTGATTCGCAGGCCTCTACTGAGACCCATTCAGTGACGTGTGATGTGTGACGAGTGACGTGTATGACGTGAGATGCTTCAATTATGGAACCCGCAGATGTATCTACCTTAGATGGGTCCGGAGCCGCTGTGCAGGCACCGGCTTTTGAGGGTGTTTTCAGGCATACAGATTTGTATATTAGACCAACGCCATCTTCAAAACTAAGGCCAAAATCTAAATCTATGTCTAAAAAACCGATGCCTGGGCCACATGTGCAGACCCCTATGCCTAAAAACAAATGATCAAAATGGCTGAAGATTTAATTACTTTGATCAGGGGTAGCCAACTCCTCCCTCCTTCTAAGAGGCCTAGGCAAGACATTGATTATGAATCTTTTGAACAGGATTCTATTTCTTCTGACTCTTCTAATGAACAGGATTTGTCTATTCCTACTTATGAGGACTCTGATGCAGAAGATTCCATTCCTTCTGCTTCTCCTCCTGAGGATTTTTCTTTTGGGGAAACTTTACATACCTTAAGGGAACATTTCCACTGGGAAAGTCAGGATTTCTCTGAATCTAAAAAGAGACATAGGGATTTTCTTCTTCTTCCTCAGCGTAGGCCTTTGGCTATACCTCCTGTTCTAGACATTGTTGATGATGCTTTTTCAGAATTTCGTATGACTCCTGATTCTCTGCCTCCAGCTCCTTGTAAGCCAGACAGATACTACAGGGTTCCTGACTCCCACAAATTCCTTTTCAAAAATCCTGTTGCAGATCCTGAAACCATTTCTCAGGGTCCCAAGGGCATTAAAGCCTCTACTGCTAAAAATCCTACCCCTTCTGATAGAGATTCCAGGGCTCTGGATAGATGGGGTAAGAAGGTTTACATGTCTGCAACCTTGGCAATCAGGGCTTTAAACTGTCAATTTCATATGCTTAAATATTAACAGCATATCATGGGACTACTTAAACAGAAAATGATGTTAAACTCTGACTGTGTGGAAAATAAAGATTTGCAGGATTTATTATATTCAGCTGAACATGTTGGAAAACATACTTTGCAATATGGTTTTGATTCCTTGGAGGCCTCTTGCAGGGCAGCTGTAACTGGATCTGTGCTAAGAAGGCATGCTTGGCTCAAAGAGCAAACTCTGCCTGAGCGTGTTAAAGCAAAATTGTTGGATGCTCCTTTACAACAGGACCGTCTCTTTGGTAATAAGGCTGAAGAAGTGTTAAAAAAGATGGAAGATAAAGCTAAATCTATGCAAACTGTGAAAGATTTCTTACAAATGCAACCTCCAAGATTTAGTAGGCACTGGCCTACTAAGAATTGGTCCTTTCCAGTCCCCTCGAGAGCTGCTCAAGTCAAATCAAGACATTCTAAAGGCTCCAGGTTTCAGTCACAAGGAACTTTTAAAACAAAACAATGGGGTGCCTCCACCTCCAAATCCGGAAACAACAAGGCACATCCCTATGGTAAACAGTCTCAATGACTTCCCTCTACAATCACCAAGCACTTACCTTTTAGCCGCCCCTTTGGGGGTAAAACTGGCACTTCATCACGAAACTGGCAACTTATTACCCAGGACAAATGAGTTTTAAATATAGTATCCCAGGGATACAGATTTCATTTCCACATGTTGCCAATCCCAAAAGGATGGCCAGATCTGCCCCCAAATCAGTGGGCAGAGGCCCAGAAACAAGTTATGCCCCTCATGAACATGGGGGCTATTCAACCAGTACCAGAAGAGGAAAAGGGACAAGGTTTCTGTTCAAGACTTTTCCTGGTACCCTGAAAAGACAAATCATGGCATCCAATTCTGGACTTATCCACTCTAAACACATTTCTGGACATTCCAAAATTCAAGATGCTGACTCTTCAACAGTTACTACCTATGCTAGGCAAAGATGCCTGGTTGGTAGCTCTAGACTTAAAAGAGGCTTACCTGCATATTTTAATCAAGGAATCTTGCAGAAGATACCTCCGCTTCAAAGCAGGCTACTTGCATTACCAGTTCTCTGCACTGCCCTTTGGCTTATCTACTGCACCCAGGGTCTTCACAAAGTGCCTGGCACCAGTAATTGCATTTTGCAGACAAAGAAATATTCAAATATATCCATACCTAGATGATTGTCTAATTCAGGCAGAAAACAAGGACATTCTTCTAAAGCATCTGGCGCTTGTAAAAAGGGTTCTAACTTGTCTAAGGTAAACCATAAACGAAAAGAAATCACAACTGTTACCCTCTCAAAAAATTACATTCCTGAGTGCACGCTTGAATACAACTGCCCAGATGACTTACCTTACGCCAGAAAAGCAAATTCAATTGGTGACTTACTTCAAAAGGTGGCCACAAAAACCCTGCTATCTGCAAGACAAATTCTGCAAGCCTTGGGGTTCATGGCCTCCTGCATTCTTCTAATTCCATATGCAAGACTGCATATGAGGAAACTTCAGTGGTACTTAAAAGGTTTATGGAGTCAACATTGTCACAGCAAGGAAACAATGATTCCTATTATACCTTGCCTGCAACTAGCGTTCCTATGGTGGGAAGAGGCCTGCCACCAAAACAAGGGACTGCCATTCACTCCACTCCCTGCCACACAAACCCTAACTAAAACGCATCAGACTATGCTTGGGGGGGGGGGCTCATCTGGCAGGGAAGTGCATTCAGGGCAAATGGAGCCCAAATCAAATGCACCTACATATCAATCAGAAAGAGATGCTAGCTGTACAGAATGCACTGACAGCCTTCAAGGACTACCTTCATCCAGGACAACTAATGATAAAGACAGACAACACCACAGTTATGTGGTACATAAACAAGCAGGGGGGTACACATTCCTACCCCCTTTGCAGACTAGCCATGGCATTGTGGAACATGGCCTTGACCTATCAAATACAACTACAAGCTCAATTCCTGCCAGGAAAGCTAAATACTCTGGCAGACGAACTAAGCAGAAATCTTATGGACCCACACAAATGGAAACTGGAACCACAAGTTTTCAATATGTTGACACGCAAATGGGGGAGTCCAGACATAGATCTTTTTGCCTCACCCCAGAACTATCAGTTGGACAAATTCTGCACAAGAATTCATCACAAGAAAAGCTTGGAAAGTGGATGCTCTATCATTCAGCTGGAAAAACCTATCAGTCTATGCTTTTTCCCCTCTGCTTCTGCTCTCCAAAGTTCTACTAAAAGTCAGACAGGACAAATCAAAAATGATTCTGATTGCTCCAGACTGGCCTCGACAACACTGGTACCCACTCCTGCGCAATGTATCACACCTTCCTCCGTGGCACCTGCCTCAGACACCTTTCCTACTGTCTCAGCAGAAATACCTAATTCTGCACACTCAGCTCCAAACTTTGAATATTGCAGCGTAACTAATCAACTAATTTCGCCCTTGGCATCCCTCAGCAAGCCTGTGATGGATGTCATTTTGGAGGCTAGAAGGCCTAGTACTAGAAAATCTTATACTGACAAATGGAAAAGATTCTGTGCCTGGAACCAATCACAAGGAATAAGCACAGCAATGCCCAACATTCCTCAGATTCTGCAATACTTAACTGAGATGCTTCATAAGGGCCTATCTTTTTCTTCCATAAAAATCCATGCCTCTGCCATTTCAGCTCATTACAACACATAACCTCCCCTCTTCTCCCATCCTGTGCTAAAGCAGTATCTCAGAGGGGCCAAAAATTTAAGACCTCCCAGGAGAGCACCAACTCCTGCATGGGACCTCAATTTTGTTTTGCAAAAACTCACTCTCCCACCTTTTGAGCTAGCTGCTACTGCAGACCTAAAATTTCTCTCCTGGAAAACAGCTTTCCTTTTAGCAGTCACTTCAACTAGAAGGATTTCAGAATTATAGGCTCTTATGGCACTGGAGCCTTTCATTATTTTTCATCCGGACAGGGTGGCTCTCAGGACCAATCCATCTTTCATGCCTAAGGTGGTATCCAGTGTGGCTCTTAATCAGACCATTCATCTGCCAACTTTCTCTCCCAATCCACAGAACAAGGGTGAGTGGATTCTGCATTCATTGGATGTACACAGACAACTTAGATTCTACTTAAACAGGACAAAATCTCTAAGAAAATCTGGACAACTATTGGTGGCATTTGCTGCAGGGGCAGAGGGAAAGACTATTTCAAAGCAGACTATTTCCAAATGGATAAGCCATTGTATTAGTATCTGCTACCATGGTAAACCTATCCCCAAGGGGATCAGATCTCATTCCACCAGGGCTGCATCTACTTCTGCAGCCTTTCTCAGAGGGGTTCCTACCAGAGACATTCTAGCAGCTCCTACCTGGAGCTCAGTTCATACGTTCACCAAACATTACCATTTACCTCTCTTCTCTAAATCCAGAGCTGGCTTTGCCACTGCTGTCTTGCAGGGCCTTATAGCTGCTCCTAATGCTGTATAAATCCATCCTCCCAACCATAGCTTTGGGATTCTACCCAAATGTAATGACTGCAACAGTGAAACACGAAGAACATAGTACAGTTGTGTACACTTACCATAAATGTAGATGTTCGAGTGTATTCACTGTTGCAATCCTGGTTACCCACCCTCCAGCCCCCTGTTTTTTCTCTTACTATACCTCTCTTTTCTTTTACTATGCTTAAAAGCCTTTTTGGTGTATTTGCTTTTGTTTGGAGGTATATTTTTTGTGTTTTAAATTATACACACACGCATATATATATATATATATATACATGTATATATATATATATATATATATATATATATATATATATATATATATATATATATATATATATATATATATATATATATATATATATATATATATATATATATATATATATATATATATATATATATATATATATATATATATATTGCTCCCCATTTGGGGGGCACCTGACATCTGGGGCAAGAAAAACTGATGTAATGGTGTCGGCTGCATGTTTTATACCCCTGATGACCTGACGTCATGGAAGAAGGGACAGCAACCGACGCAGGACCCAAGACTTTGTTAGTCAGGCCGACTGAGGGCAACCTGCCAGCAGATTACCCAAATGTAATGACTGCAACGTTGAATACACTCGAACATCTACATTTATGGTAAGTGTACACAACTGTACTTTCTCTTTTTTCAGGATGCAGCTGCCCATCCGCTTCCCAGCCGTAGTGCTGATATTTTCCATAGGCACAAGCCTGTGGCCTTGCATAAAAAAGCTGCTTCCAGCTTGCCCCAGCTGAGCCCTAGCAACTTCTGCTATTAAACTAATGCCTATCAACAGGACCTGGTGAGGCTGTCTGGGGATTTGATTACTATAGTCAGATCCAGCTGTCTTAGCCTCCCCGGTTTGGGTCTATATTACCAGGTCGAAAGACATGTTCGCAGAACACGTCTTAATCGGCACAGAAATATCGACTTGTCAAAAACCCAAAAAAAATCACTCGGCCATATAGAAAAACAACACACTTTCAAACCCTACAATGTGGGGGTCTTGGCACCCCCCGCAACTAAATATACCAACACCGAGATCGCACTACAGTAAGGAAAAGGGCAAATCCCCAATGATGGCCAAGCGATTTATTCCCCTGGGAAAAGATTTGCTGACTCAGCTGTTCGGGTTTTATATTTCCCTGTCGATTAAGATGTGTTCAGTGAACATGTCTTTCAATATGGTAATATAGACCCCCCGGTTCTGCCCCTGCATCATTTCCTGGTAAAAGAAAAAAAGGCTATTTCTCCCCAGGAGCCTTCAGATTCTTTTGCTTCAGAGGATGACAATAAAGAATCCACCTTAGATGAAGGTTTGCCCATCACTTCCTATGGGGATTCGGACTCTGATGAGAACCTAGCCTCAGCTTCACCCCATGAAGACATATCTTTTGGTGAGACCCTGCACATCATGAGGGAACAATTCAAATGGGAAGCTCAGGATTACCCTTAATTAAATAAGAGGGATAAGGAATTCCTTACATTTCCTCAGCATAAATCTTTTGCTATTCTTATAGTCTTAGAGATAGTGGATGATGTCTTGTTTGACTCTTCTTTTCAGCCAAACTCTTTCCCACCTGATCCTCAGAAGTTAGATAGATTTTATAGAGTTCTGTATTCCCATAGACACTTTATAAGAACCATGTAGCAGATCCTGAAGTAGTGATTCAGCGGCATAAGGGAACTAAACCTAGCACCTCTATTCCTGCCAACGGACAAAGAAAGTATAGCCTTGGACAGGTTTGGGAAGAAAGTTTACACCGCTGCTACTATGGTGATGAGGACCCTAAATTACCAATTACATATGGTCAAATATCAAGAGACCATGTTCGTCCAGATGAAGCAGAAATTGTTGGGGACTGAAAATGAGGCCCTCTCTAAGAAACTGCTACACATATGCAACTCCTGTTCTCAAGTTGCTAAACATTCCCTGCACTGCAGCTATGATGCTCTGGAAGCTTCCTGCAAGGCTGCAGCTACAGGATCAGTTATTAGAAGACATGCGTGGCTGAGGGAGCAGTCCCTCCCGAGCATGGAAAATCAAGTCTTTTGGATGGTCCGTTGGACAAAGACTACCTTTTTGGTCCTAAGGCTGAAGCAGTACTTATAAAGATGGAGGATAAGGCCAAGTCCATGCAGATTGTCTAAGGACATTCTTCAAGTTCAACCACCTTGCTTCAGCCTTAACTATCCTACCAAACACTAGTCCTTTTTGGCCTCTTAGTCTAAACCAAGACATAGGAGACCTAGAAGGGAAAGGAATCAAAGGCAGCACCAACAGCCAAAACCATGGCAAGTTGACGCTAATAGGATTATGGGAGCCTGGCAGCAGGGTCCAAGTAGGGAGCAACAATTATTCACTTATGCTCCCCACTTCCCCTGTCTGAGATGAATGGCTCATTCAAGCAAAGAATCTAGAAAAACTCAAATCAGATTTGTACATGTCTCAGACCATTCCATGAACACGATTCTGGGAGCTTTGTTGGACTCCTGTCTTCAAAAAGCTTTACTTCCTTTAGATCACTAACCTTTCTAATGCAATACTTCTAAAAATGCCTTCACAAGAATCACCTTACTGTCAGGGACTTCCTCAGAGCCTTGGGTTACAAGGCTTGTTGCATCCTCATGATACCTCTTGTCAGAATCCATATGAGGAAGCTACAATGGTATCTTAGAGACGTGTAGTGCCAGCACCCCCAACCTCTCAACTTCAGGGTGAAGCTTCTCCCTTGAATCAGGATGAGTTTTCCTGGTGGGCCCAAGCCTTCTCCCTTCAGGATAATTCATCATAACCAAATATTGACCACAGATGCCTTGGACATAGCCTTTGGGGCACATTACAACACCTTTTGCACTCAAGGAAGATGGAACACCCAGTTCAAAAGCAAACATATCACCCTAAAAGAAATGTTGGCATTCCAAGAATGCCTAAGAGCATTCAAAGGCCAGTGGAAACCATGCATACTCCTAGTAAAGACAAACAATACTATGGTTATGTGGCTCATAAAAAAGCAAGGGGGACTCTGTTGTCCTGTTTGTTGTCTAACCATGGATCTTTGGGAAAAATGCAAATTCCATAGGTCTGCACCTCATGGCTCAGTATCTAGAAGGAGAAAGAAGTCAACTAGAGGATTAACTAAGCAGGAATCTGTCAAACCTCTACAAGTAGCAATTGCATTGCTAAGGTTTTCTTAGTATAGTCAGAGAATGGGGTGTGCCAGAGATAGACCTTTTGCCACAAAACAAAACTATCATTTTGAAAAGTTTTGCCCAAGAGCCATAAACAAGTTGGCCTAGAGGATGGATGCCTTTTCCTGTATGCTTTCCCTCCAATACCCTTTGTCCTCAGTGTATTACTGAAAATAAGAGAGGAAGGGCCAGGGGTCCTTCTAATAGCACCAGACTAGTCAAGGCAACACTGTCATCCCCTAATGCTCAGTCTGAACAGGAAGGAAACATGGCTGCTGCCCCAATGAGTAAACATGTTGACTCAGAACAAGGGCACCATCATAGACGTCAATGTCAACACTCTCAAACTGACAGCCTGGATGAGACGTTGTCCCTTTGGATGGGGACATCCCTTGACAAACAGGTCCTGGACATTCTACATGAAATCGGGAGACCTACTACAAGAAAATCTTACTCTGCCAAAATGGAAGAGATTTACTATATTATGCCAACTAAAGGTATAAACCCTCATCACTCTCAGGTTCCTCTGATCCTCTCATACTAATCAGAACTTTTGGACAAAGGACTTTTTCATTCATCTATTAAAATTCACACTTCATCCATTTCAGTCAATCTGCCCTCTCTTTTCCCACCAACTCATGAAATAGTTTCTGAGAGAGGTTATTCACATTAGACCCCCCCCAAAAAAAGCTCCTGCTCCTCTGTGGGATATCAGTTTGACTTTGGAGAAGCTCACCCTCCCACATTTTGAGCCAGCTGCCTCAATGGACAAATTCTTGACCTGGAAGACAGCTGTTTTGCTAGTCATTAGTTCAGCTAGAGGAGTATCTGAGCTTCAGGCCCTTATGTGTGTAGGACTTTTCCTCACGTTCCAGCCTGACAGAGTCTGTCTTATGTCCAACCCCTCCTTTATGCCTAAAATGGTTACAGAGATCTGTTGAACCAGACCATCCATCTACCGACCTTCTTTCCTAACCCTCAAAATAAAGGAGCAAAAGTTCTCCATTCAATGGATATGCATTGATAACTGTGTTACTACCTGGACAGAACAAAAAAATGTCAGAAAATCTGATTAGCTTTCTGTGGCCTTTGCTTGTAATTCTGAAGGTAGACCAGTTTCTAAACAAACAATTACCAAATGGATCTTCCACTGTATTTTGTTTTGCTACAACCACTATGGAAAAAAGCTACCAGACTCAGTTAGACCACATTCCATTAGGGCTATCACATTGTCTACTGCCTTTCTTAAAGGGGTGGCCACTAAGGACATTTTTGAAGCAGCTACTTTGTCCTCTGTGCACACCTTCACAAAACACTATCAAGCTCCAACTTGTTACAGTCTAGAGCTGGGACTGCAATTGTAATTTTGCAGAGCATCCTATCGACTCCATAAAATTCTCCATCTAACCTTATCAGTTTTGGGATTCACCCCGTCAGTTAGGATTGCAACAGCGGAACATAATAAACCTAGTACAATTGTGTAAATGTACCATAAATGTAGACGTTTGAGTGTATTTTAGTGCTGCAGTATTCTTTCCCTCCCACCTTCCACTCTTGCCCCAAAGGTCGGGGTGAGCATTTTTCTCTCTCTATATCCAGGCTGTTCCCCCTCCTCAGTTCAGATTAGGGTCAAGGTTATATGTTGTAGTATTCTGGGGATAAGACCCTTGATCTTAGGGACCAGCTACAAGCTTCTACAAGAAGGAGGCAAAAAAGAACTGAAGTTATGGTGCTGGCTGACTCCCTTTATAACCAGACATCTTGACGACAGTCAGGGTATCTGTCGGATCCTGGTAGGGGAGGAAATGCTCTGGTAGTCGGGTTGGCCAAGGGCTTCCACAGTCGGAAATCACATCAGTTAGGACTGCAGCAGTGAATACACTTGAACATCTACGTGTATGGTAAGTTTACACAACTGTACTTTCCCTTTTGTCCAGGTTTGAGCGACCTAGGACTTTGTGAATATACAGTATAGAATGGCCAGTGTGGAACTTCCTTCCTTTCACAAAATTATTGTTTATTGATGTATGAAATGTAGAGTGTGGCTGACATTGGTATATGATAATTTGGCAGTTTAGATATTTTAATAATGAGTAATGTTGTGCTGATTAAACTACATATGATTAATCGTAGTGAGCCTTTCCATATCACAAGGGGCAAAAGATGACCGATGAACACAATAACCATTTAAAATCTCACTGAAATTTAGAGATCAAATGACTGAAAATATGGGCTTATATATAATAAGTCCAAGATTGCCATTTCCCAGAATTTTCCATTTTCTTTGAGGTATGGCAATCTCAGACTTGGTATGTATAACTTCGGGGTGTGTATGTTGGGGATCGCCTCCTGCAAAAACAAGTTCAAAGGAAAACCGAAAAGAAATGTAGATACTCCACCAAAGGCTGCCTGCCCACAAAGATTCCAAAGGAAAGAATAAAAAGCAGGTAATGGCCACCATGCTGAATAGCTTCAAAACGTTTATTTAAAACAATTAAAAACACAGGAATGAGCGCTTTTGGGACCAAGCCCTTCTTCAGATACAAAACTCAAATAAAACTGCAGTTTTTATATAGCTCTTCAGTTAACATTCAGTACTGCACCCTCCTTTTCTTTAGTGCAGGTCTTAAAGGTAGAACCCCATTTAAACATGGGGTTTTGTATGCTGCTAGCTCAATGAGCCATTTAGTTTCATTCAACTCTGTCTCATTAATCAAATTACCCCCCCTTTTGTCTTTATTTACACATTGTATAACCATAAACTTAAACTTAGGATTTTCATATTTAGAAATGTGCTGGAAAAGTGCATTATGTTCATGTTTTAATCTTACAGAGGGCAAATAGTTAAATATTCTGTTTTTCAGCATGCAGTTAGTTTTTCCTACATAGAATGAGCTGCAGTCCTGACAAACAGCCAGGTAAACAACATTCTTTGTTCTACAATCTGCATACAAATCAAAAGAATATTGTTTTCCTGATACAGGGTGCACATAGGATTCTGCCTCCACAATGTACTCACATGCTTTGCAATTTCTGTACTTTCGTGTACCTGCACTTTGTGTAAATTTCTTCCTACTTTTTTCTGTCTTCCCTTCATGACATAATAAATCCTTTAGATTATTTCTTCTAAAGCCAAAAACAGTTTTTCTCCCACTACCTTGGCTCTTTTTTCATTTGTCAACAAAACATTCCAATTATTTTTATTATATCACATATTCTCCCTGCGTTATTACTGTATGTTAACATTAGCCTCACATTATCCATCAGTGAGGCTCTAGACTGAGCAGGTGTTCCATCTTGTTGTCTATGGGAGAACCAAGGTCTAGACCTATTACTTCTGTATTGTTTACTTTTAGTAATAGCATCTTTGACTCTATTTGGAATCTACGACCACTTTCCTTAGATTCACCATGCAGTATTCCAGTAGAGCTTTGGACTTTTTGGATGTAAAATTGTGACGGATGAGAATGGAGTTTTGGACACGACCTTATTCAGAAAAAACTGTTGAAAGAATAGCATGCTATTTTATGACAGCATGCATCCAAGGTGTACATTCAATGGTATAATAAGAGGGCAGGTTGATAGAATTTCACATATATGTACACAAGATACACATTTTGAACAAGAAATAGACAAGCTACAGAGTAACCTCTGTCGAAGGGAATACAATGAAAATAGAGTCAAAGATGCTATTACTAAGAGTAAAAATTGCAGAAGTAATAGGTCTAGACCTTGGTTCTCCCATAGACAACAGGATGGAACACCTGTTCAGTCTAGAACCTCACCGATGGATAATGTGAGGCTAATGTTAACATGTAGTAATAACATAGGGGGAATATGTGATATAATAAAACAGAATTGGAATGTTTTGCTGACAGATGTAAAAATAGACAAGGTAGTGGGAGAAAAAAACAGTTTTTGGCTTTAGAAGAAATAATCTGAAGGATTTATTATGTCATGAAGGGAAGACAGAAAAAAGTAGGAACAATTTTACACAATGTGTAGGTACACGAAAGTGCAGAAATTGCAAAGCATGTGAGTACATTGTGGAGGCAGATTCCTATGTGCACCCTGTATCAGGAAAACAATATTCTTTTGATTTGTATGCAGATTGTAGAACAAAGAATGTTGTTTACCTGGCTGTCTGTCAGGACTGCAGCTCATTCTATGTAGGAAAAACTAACTGCATGCTGAAAAACAGAATTTTGAACCATTTGTCCTCTGTAAGATTAAAACATGAACATAATGCACTTTTCCAGCACATTTCTAAGTATGAAAATCATAAGTTTAAGTTTATGGTTATACAATGTGTAAATAAAAACAAAAGGGGAGGTGACTTGATCAGTGAGACAGAGTTGAATGAAACTAAATGGATCATTGAGCCAGCAGCATACAAAACCCCAGGTTTAAATGGGGTTCTACCTTTAAGACCTGCACTAAAGAAAAGGAGGGTGTGGTACTGAATGTTAACTGAAGAGCTATATAAAATCTGCAGTTTCATTTGAGTTTTGTATCTGAAAAAGGGCTTGGTCCCGAAAGCGCTCATTCCTGCGTTTTTAATTGTTTTAAATAAAAGTTTTGAAGCTATTCAGCGTGGTGGCCAGTACCTGCTTTTTATTCTTTCCTTTGAGATGTTTGTGGGCAGGCAGCCTTTGGTGGAGTATCTACAGGTTCTTTTTGCTTTGGCTTTGCTGGTGTGTCTGAAGACTCCACACACTATGGCGGAACAGTGGGATGTTGGAGTAGAACCAGGTCACAGTTCGTATGGTTTATCTACACTCTGGACAGAGAGAGTAAGAAGAAATGTATCAACTACAACTAATCCTTCACTTGCTTTGGATTTACATAGATTGTCTGGTGAACATGTGGTGGGTGATTCTGCTCACAAAGAAAGAGTGGCCTTTAATGACTTAGTAAATACCTTGCATAATAAATGAATGAAACTAAAGCATCTACAGTGGCAAAGGCATCATTTGGAGGCCTGTTTGCAGTTTGGCATAGCTCCCAGAGGCCTTCGTGTACTGTTTATACCTTTGCAGGGTGAGTACTATCCAGAATTTTTAGCCAAGTGGCAGCGTTTAAGTTTAGAGACTTGTTTCTCATGTATGCGTTTATTGCTAGACTTTCATGCTCCACAAGAGAATATTTTGCTGAAAGAAAATGAGATTTACAAAAAGATTTAGAGCTGGAATATGTTGGTGATTTTTATATGAATAAACTAGAAGAGATGTATTGTTTGGCATCTACCTTAGACATGAAATTGCAGAAAATAAAAACTAAGAAACTGATAAGAGACTATCATGATTTTAAACAGGGCAACATTTTCATGTGGCCGAAAGAGAAACCAGTTCAGGCTAAAGCTTTTACTTCTCCAGCAAAAAAAACACTGAAGACACCTACCCACCAGGGCAGGCACCCTTATTCTCATGTACGTAATAGTAATGTTTCCATGACTACTAGGGAAGATTTGAGCAGTACACAGGTCAGGTCCACTGTTCGGTGCCTAACTGCAGCACCAGTAGAGATGACACAAAGCCGGATGGATGACCATGCTTGTGGGGAGGAGACCAATATGGCAACCTCCAAACTGATTAATCAACCAGGACAGGAGTCAACTGCTAACACCATGGGAGGACAACCTTTGACTTCCAGCATGGAAAACGAGTTGGCACGGCTAGAAGCATAGCCAAATGTTTTTGAGATGGGGAAAGGGTTCTTTTTCTGTCACTGCGGCGAATATCCACTTGTCTGGTGATACTAACTGTATTGTTTATAATATATTTGACTATTTTTTTGTCTGCAGATGAACAATATATCCTTAGTAAAGGCTTAACATTTGTACAGAGTACAGGAACTTTATATTCTCAGGTTATTCTTGACATGATGTTATATGGTAGGAATGTGTCACTTAAAAAATTATATGGTAATTCAAACCTGCCACAGAACAAGGAGTTGAGACAGCCCATCACTTTTACTCCACCTATTAACTCTACTGTTAACACTTTTTTTAGATTTTGTGAATCAGACATAAAGCGTTACCTAGAAGATAAGGGCAATAGCAAGTTTTTTAATCTATCCATTTCATGGAGGTAAGCATTGAATTCATTGAAAAACAATGCAGATATTGTAATAAAACCAATGGATAAGGGGGAGCTGTAGTAGTAATGAATAAGAGTTTCTATCAGAGAAAAGTATTACAACTACTACAGGATGCACACACTTTTATTTCTGTATCCCCTATAATGGTTAATCACATAGCTGACAAGGTAAAGCAAAGGTTTACAGAATTAAAACAATTGGGGCTAATTTCAGAGGACTTACAAACATTTTTATGGATAGAACATCCAGTGGTGCCTATATTTAAGGCACTACCCAAGATACATAAAGATCTGGTTGACCCCCCACTGAGACCTATCATCTCAGGCAGTGGTTGGGTCACAGTGAATGTATCCATTTGAGTAGAATGTACATTGAAAAAAGTTTTAGAAACATTTCCTAGTATATTAATTTTTTTATTTTTTATTTTACATTTATTTTACATTTGTTGACCGGGCTAGTCTAACTGGATATATGTCTATTTTCAGTAAAGGCCCGAGGAGATAAGCTCTGAGGAAGCAAAATACAGTCACTTGTACAAAAAAATTAATGTGTATAATGAACACTGCAGGTACAGAACAGAGAAAAATCACAGAGGTAATTTGTTTATAGCATAGTGCTAAATATACAGATAGAGTTAGTACAATACAAAGTTAGTTGCAATACAACATGTAAAAGGATAGCAGCTGAGTTATATAATGTATTAGTAAACAAGTTGTCATAAAAAAAAGTAGGAGCTGAATTACACAATATATGAGTAAAAGTAGTCTCCATTAATAAATTCTGAGAATGTGAGTAAAAATATCTTGAAGGATTAGGTCAGTTGTTTCTAAGAAAAGGAACAAGACTACTGAGAAGAGGAGGGTAGTTAGATCCAAGTAAGAGCGCTAGTAGATCAGTCAGGTTTAGTACAGGGGCACAACCAGTGTGTTCTGAGGAAAAGTTTCAGTTTGTTTTTCAAGAGTGATATAGAGGGAAGAGAGGAAAGTTCGCTAGAAAGAAGGTTCCAGGATTTTCCAACAAGGGATGCAGGACACTTCTTAACATTGTTGCATGAGTGTATTATACGGAATGAAGGCAAGAACTATGTTATGGTTACACTAGATCTAAAGAATTTATTTACTGTCATTAGCAATACCTGTGGCATATCAGCAATAGAACACAAACTATCACAAGTAGCTAACTTTGAACTTGATAACATTTGGCTGATAAGTGAGCTGCTTAAAATAGTTTTAGAAAAGAATAACATATTTATGTGTCAAGATGCATATGATTTCCAGAAGCAGGGGGCGGCCATGGGGACCCCCTGTGCTAACACTTACACAAATTTATTGTTGGCTGACTGGGAGAACGAAAGACAAGTTAAATTTCTATGTGCAGTTTGTGGATGACATCTTTTTGTTATGGGTGGGGGGGGGGTGTCATGGATTTACAAAAATTTGTTGAATATTTGGAGTCTGCAACCACTTTCCTTAGATTCACCATGCAGTATTCCAGTAGAGCTTTGGACTTTTTGGATGTAAAATTGCTGAGGGATGAGAATGGAGTTTTAAATGTGACCTTATTCAGAAAAAAAAAATGTTGGAAGACTAGCATGCTATCTTATGACAGCATGCATCCAAGTTATACGTTCAGTGGTATAATAAGGGGGCAGGGTGATATGTGCAGAGTGCTATCTTATGACAGCATGCATCCAAGATATACATTCAATGGTATAATAAGGGGGAAGGGTGATATGTACAGAGTGCTATCTTATGACAGCATGCATCCAAGGTATACATTCAATGGTATAATAAGGGGCCAGGGTGATATGTACAGCGTGCTATCTTATGACAGCATACATCCAAGGTATATGTTCAATGGTATAATAAGGGGGCAGGGTGATATGTACAGCATGATATCTTATGACAGCATGCATCCAATGTATATGTTCAGTGGTATAATAAGGGGGCAGGGTGATATATACAGCATGCTATCTTATGACAGCATGCATTCAAGGTATAAGTTCAGTGGTATAATAAGGGGGCAGGGTGATATGTACAGCATGTTATCTTAAGACAGCATGCATCCAAGGTCTAAGTCAGTGGTATAATAAGGGGGAAGGGTGATATGTACAGCATGCTATCTTATGACAGCATGCATCCAAGGTCTATGTTTAGTGGTGTAATAAGGGGGCAGAATGATATGTACAGCATGCTATCTTATGACAGCATGCATCCAAGGTCTACGTTCAGTGGTATAATAAGGGGGCAGGGTGATATGTACAGCATGCTATCTTATGACAGCATGCATCCAAGGTATACGTTCAACGGTATAATAAGGGGGCAGGGTGATATGTACAACATGCTATCTTATGACAGCATGCATCCAAGGTATATGTTCAATGGTATAATAAAGGGGCAGGGTGATATGTATAGCATGCTATCTTATGACAGCATGCATCCAAGGTATATGTTCAGTGGTATAATAAGAGGGAAGGGTGATATGTACAGCATGCTATCTTATGACAGCATGCATCCAAGGTCCACGTTCTATGGTATCATAAGAGGGCAGGGTGTTATGTACAGCATGCTATTTTATGACAGCATGCTTCCAAGGTATACGTTCAACGGTATAATAAGGGGGCAGGGTGATATGTACAGCATGCTATCTTATGGCAGCATGCATCCAAGGTATATGTTCAATGGTATAATAAAGGGGCAGGGTGATATGTATAGCATGCTATCTTATGACAGCATGCATCCAAGGTATACATTCAGTGGTATAATAAGGGGGCAGGGTGATATGTACTGCATGCTATCTTATGACAGCATGCATCCAAGGTCTATGTTCAGTGGTATAATAAGGGGGCAGCGTGATATGTACAGCATGCTATCTAATGACAGCATGCATTCAAGGTATACGTTCAGTGGTATAATAAGGGGGCAGGGTGATATGTACAGCATGCTATCTTATGACAGCATGCATCCAAGGTATATGTTCAATGGTATTATAAGAGGGAAGGGTGATATGTACAGCATGCTATCTTATGACAGCATGCATCCAAGGTCTACGTTCAGTGGTATAATAAGAGGGCAGGGTGATATGTACAGCATGCTATCTTAGAACAGCATGCATCCAAGGTCTATGTTCTATGGTATAATAAGGGGGCAAGGTGATATGTACAGCATGCTATCTTATGACAGCATGCATCCAAGGTATACATCCAATGGTATAATAAGGGGGCAGGGTGATATGTATAGCATGCTATCTTATGACAGCATGCATCCAAGGTCTACGTTCAGTGGTGTAATAAGGGGGCAGGGTAATATGTACAGCGTGCATCTAAGGTGTACGTTCAATGGTATAATAAGAGTGCAGTTTGATAGAATTTCACATATATGTACGCAGGATACACACTTTGAACAAGAAATAGACAAGTCAGAGAGTAACCTCTGTCGAAGGGGATACAATATAAATAGAGTAAAAGATGCTATCACTAAGAGTAAACAATACAGAAATAATAGGTCTAGGCCTTGGTTCTCCCATAGACAGCAGGATGTAACACCTGCTCAGTCTAGAGCCTTACAGATGGATAATGTGAGGCTAATGTTAACATATAGTAATAATGCATGGGGAATATGTGATATAATAAAACAGAATTGGAATGTTTCACTGACAGATGAAAAAAATAGCCAAGGTAGTGGGAGAGAAAACAGTTTTTGGCTTTAGAAGAAATAATCTGAAGGATTTATTATGTCATGAAGGGAAGACAGAAAAAAGTAGGAACAATTTTACACAATGTGCAGGTACACGGAAGTGCAGAAATTGCAAAGCATGCGAGTACACAGAATTTTGAACCATCTGTCTTATGTAAGATTAAAACATGAACATAATGCACTTTTCCAGCACATTTCTAAATATGAAAATCATAAGTAAGTGTATGGTTATCCAATGTGTAAATAAAAACAAAAGGGGAGGTGATTTGATTAATGAGACAGAGTTGAATGAAACTAAAGGGATCATTGAGCTAGCAGCGTACAAAACCCCAGGTTTAAATGGGGTTCTACCTTTAAGACTTGCTCTAAAGAAAAGGAGGGTGTGGTAGTGAATGTTAACTGAAGAGCTATATAAAAACTGCAGTTTCATTTGAGTTTTGTATCTTTAGAAGGGCTTGGTCTCGTAAGCGCTCATTCCTGTGTTTTAAATAAAAGTTTTGAAGCTGCTGAGCGTGGTGGCCAGTCCTTGCAAGTTCTAAGGAAATGATTAATAATCAATAGCTGATCTTCTCCTGTATTTTTGGTCTTTTTTTGTTTTGATCTCTCAAGACTTGGCAGCTTGAGTCCCAAGGTTTCAGTAGGTGGCCACTTCATAGATTGTCTCCAATTCTTTCACTCAGAAACATCAAAGAAACATATTCAGTAAAAAGAAAATTCAACTTGAAGTCTTTTGGAAAATTTTTGGTTTAAGACAAGCATTTATTTATTTATTTATATGTATGTTAACTGGCTAAGTGAAGTGGTCTGTCTCTAACGTTTTCAGGTGTGAACCAGATCATTGTGTGAACTGAGCTACATTTAGACTTTTGACTCCTCGATCAAATTCTATTCTACAGATTAGGTCAAGGACAGAAACCTGAGTGTGGTTAAAAGAAATACTTTTGGTACCAGAACTTCTGCCAACTTTTGCTCTACTTCAAAGAGAATTGCTTTGTTTTGAAGCTTAAAAAAGAGACTGAGGAAGTAAAAGGAATGAAGACCCTGTTAATTGGCAGTTGTCCTATATAAAAAGCATATATGCTTTCCGTGGATAGCTCTGTGGTTCCAGGATGGATCATTGTGATTTCAAGTGATCAGTCTCTCTGAATCATAGTACACATTATTCTCAGTTTAATGGGTTATTAGTGATAATTAAGTCACTACAATCCAGCTAGCTGACCAGTGCCAGTCACCGCTTGCTCGGAGTAGTACATGTAGGCTACCAGTGTCTCTGGGAATGCAGATTCAGCTTACAAAGGGTGTGGATTATGAAGGTACTTGTAGAACCTATTTGTACATACACTTTCTACAAATTCTGCATATTGTTTCTTACATTATATTAAAAAGCTGCCAATTGTAGGCACTTCAAGGAGAAGCATACACAATTCACTTTTTGTTATGTTGATGTATCCACTCTGCAACGCTGATGTTCCCAGTTTGTGGGCCGTGACAGACTTCACATATGTTAAATGGAACCACTGACATACTAATTTTAACTTGCCTCACAAAAGTTAAACGTGGTGCATTTAATTATATTTCTTTTAAATATAGAGTTTGTCACTCAAAGTCTGTCACACATAGAAAAGGTTTATGCTGCAACTTATGTTTGTCTTTACAGTGCACAGATGTATACCATATCAGAAATGAAAAAGTATGGTGTATCATCAAAGCTTTTTTAAAGTTGTCAAAATAAAATGTATACAGCAAAAGGTACGCATTTGCCTGTGAGGTTAGTTGCATCTAATAGCAACTGCAAATGGTTTATTACAGTTCCAACAACCGCTGACAACTTGCAGCTCAGTGTAGGTACATTTAGCACCACAAATGGCCTAATATATGATCTACAAAATGTATTTTGGCAGTCTTGAGGCACAGAATGGACAACTCTGTGGATCATTAGTGTACTCTGAGCTTTCTGGTTCACCAGACAAGTTTTTGGCATGACATGCATATGAAGCACATTCATTGTGTTGCCACAGCTGCCATATGAAGCTTGCAGAGCAGTGAGCAGCAACACATTTTGAGGATCTGTTTGTTTTTGTATACTGCTACTTACTAGTTATACACCAAGCCCTCTTAAACACTTCACCATCAGTTTGATGTCAGCAAACCTCAGGTTGCTAGGGTGATGGCATCCCAAGGGACTTTTTGAATAAGTGACATTGTGCCTTACAGCGCTGCACTGAACTGTCTGATTAATTATTCATGAGTGCTCCATTCAGGTTCATTTTTTGTGTATAGCTAATTATGGTTAACTGCAAGCTGCATAGCTTAACATTTTTGGTGTCTTACACATAAAACACTTCTCTGAGAAAGAACATGTACAGTCAGCATTATGTAACAGAAACAAATGCAGTTATACTAGTGTCTAAAATTGTCTTCTGAAACAAAGGTTATAGTACCACTAGTGAACTAATATGATCTCATTTAGCAGCATCACAAAACTATATCGTACTCTTAATTCTGTCAAAAGAGACCCAGCTTCTAAAAACAGCAGTGAGTAAACACCTAGCAGTCACTGCTGTTGTTTGTTAAAAAAAGGCTTATCTGCTGACTGCCATCTTTTAATTTAACTCATCACTCTTGCTAAGCTCTTCCTATTTTGTTACAGTACAGTAAAGATTAAAAAAGTTAGTCCCTGTAATTCAGAAAGAGTTCCCACTAGCTGTAAGCCCTACCATGAGTAGGCAGCCCTTGAGGTATCCTTTTCTGATTCAGAGGCCTCTTTGTCACAGTGATTTTCTGTGAGAGGAAAAAACACTCACAAGGGCAAAGCCACAGCCTATGGTACAGGATAATGAAGCAATCTGGCAGAGCGGGTAATGTTAGTTATGTGTTGTTCTCCAGAAATGCCTGCAGTAAATTGTTCATCTGCATAAATGAACATGTCCAGAAATATTAATTAATATGGCCTTAAAGATGATAGTCACTCATTAAGTCAAAGGCAGTGACCATCTAAGTTCTGTGGGGAGGTAGTGGTGGTGAGGTATGTGTGTGTGGATATGAGAATGACAGTGTATGCGCAATCCGCAAGGGTATGAATGGAGTGGGATGACTGTGTGTGAGCATTTGTGTATATGAAGGTGTATTTCCATGAGTTCATTCTAGTGTCGGTGTATGTGATTGGGAGTAAATGTCTGTGTATGTTTGTGTGGTTGTGGTTTTGATGTGTTTGTGAGAGTGAATGAGAGACGGGGTGCCAGTGCCAAAATGATGCATGGACCGCCAGTGGTAGTTACTGCTGAAAAGTCCTTTTTTGCACTGATGATAATGAAGGGCAGTTCGGAGACATCAAAATTAGCCAGTATCAAAACCAGCCTTGTTGTGGCTAAATACTTCTCTGAATTGCTTTTTCTGTGCTGATTTACAGTGGACTTACCCTTAGTAGGTACTTTATACATCTGCAGCCCATGTCTCTAAATCTCAGCTAGAGTATTACATTATATTGTCGACAGTACACTTATGCTTATCCTTTTTCAAGGAAAAATAATTCTCTCCTGATTATTTACTGGCTGGAGTCACTAAATTTTAGGACAGTGACATATGTGCTTACCAATTGAGATGTTTTGTTTTATGTTACAGGTATGTGAGCTAGACCACTGGGTCCCTTTTTTCAGTCCCCAAAATGTTTTAGCAATAAAAACTGCAAAGCCAAGCATCACATATACAGTAGAAGGAATTGCAGTGATTGACAAAACTTAAACACAGAAGTTCAAAGGCTGACAAATTGAACATTAATACTGTAATTTGCATAGCAGACAGCTTCCACAATCTGTCAAGTGACCCTTTCTGTCTAGCACAGCTTGAATTGCCAAGTTAGATGTAGCCATGTGATTTAATCCATGCATTTGGAGGATACATCTTTCTGAAGTAAAGATCAGTGTTTCACCATATGCAAACAAATGTCCCACTGGTTAGGACATTTAAGACACCATCACAGTTCAGAATAATGCCTGCTTGCAATAATTTGTTAATTTATTGTATGTTTCTATCTATGTATGTGTGTTTTGTTTGATTTTGTTTACTGGGTTATCCGGCTCTGATGCATATTTCTTTTAGCAGAAACCTAGTGATAAAAGGTCAACACAAAGCCATTGTATGTGGATAGTATAATCAGCATAATAATCAACATAACAAAAATGAATTTAATCATGGGTAATATATATTAGTGCAGACCCTGCACAAAACAAACATTTAAGCAATCAACAAGTTGCACTGTATCCAAATGAATGACATGATACAAAATACAAAAACAAATTGGATGAGCTATTTAGTATGTTTACATTTCCAGCAGTGCCTTTTTGTGTATGTTTATTTTCTGAGTTGAAGAGGGAATGAAGTTTCTTTTAAAAACATTTTGCTGTAAAAATCACCTGATATTAATAGGCGACAATTGCTAACTACACCTTGTCATAGTTCTCACAACACTTCTCTTTATGAATTCAGTAAATATAAAAATGCATTGGTGTACCTTGTTAACATGGCTGTCTAACATCAAAGATTAAAACAATATTAATTTCAAACTTTAATCATATTACAAACCCAAAAGACGTGGAGAAATTGAACCAGGAACATCAATAAAAAAATATAATGGTAATACTGGTTGGATATGATTTATCAATTTTATCCATAAAAAAGGAAATTGCATTTCATAGTGCCAGTCTTTGATCAAGTAGTCTGTTATTTCTGACTGCAGCTAGGGATTTCTAGAACTTTCCATGACTGGTTTGAAACTGATATGATTGTACTACATCAGTCTCTATGAAGCCCACTTTTGAAGATTAATACATTTTATGGCACTACTTTTGTCATGTTCCTGGACTGGGCATTAAATTCTTCCATCACTTATGCACCTGCCTGCTTGTACTATATACAACTTGCATTAAGCCTGCTCTTAATCTCACTGACACAGTTACCCTATCACCCCACCAAAGTGAACAACGGGGCAACACATTCAGATCTTATTACATTATCTTTCTGTCTTGTTCTTGTATGCTTTTCTTATATGTATCACAGTCTGCCCATTTACTACCTTCTGATTTCACTGAGTACATCTTTTGAGTGTTTCCTGGTATACAGAACTTCCTGGCTTTATAAAAATGTAGGTTTCATTGTAGCCCCTACTTTGTTATGGTTGAAATTTTTTTTTTTATTGCATTCATTTCAGTAAACATAGCATATGAAACATGTTCATTGGGTTATTTCGGGTAGTAGCACATTCAGTTCATCGTCAAATTCTTTTGCAGGTCTAATTACAGCACTTCATTTGCATTACCTTGCACAGAATGTGACAAATTAGGAAGCGGTGAGAGTAATTACTAAAGGAATAGGGCATTAATCTCTAGATATTACATCATAATTATGTTTCTGTGTAGTCAGTGTCATTAAATAAAATGTAATTAATTAGAGAAGAATTCAATGCATTCTGATGTTCATTTGGTTCTTTACTGTGCATCTGGGACCTTGAGGTCTTTAGTGACATTCTAGCAGTCTCACTTGCCGAATTCACTAATTTATAAAGCAGAAATGTTCAGTCATTATTCCTACTGAGCACGCTCTGTGAGAGTACTGAGAAATGCTGCACAGTCAAACTGCCCTGAGTAATTTAACAGTCCTTTTATTGCTGAAGATAACACATTACTCACAATTATCCTGTACTACAGTTCTTGAAAATTTAATGTAACAGTTATGTGAAGTAAATTACAAAGAGATTCTCCCTGTTTATTTTTGCTATAAGGAAACATCGGTTCTTTTAAGAGTTAAGTGTTAAAAACTCATTTGTAGTGAGCCTTTGATGTTTGAGCAAGATAGAAAGTTACAGTTTCTGTCGTTGATGCTTGCAGTTGGTTACAAATGAAACATCGCATAACCACAAAATTACAAAAAGGAGGCAGGTAATAAACTTTAACACTTTGATACCTATATTTAATTTGACTGTAAAAAGCTTTACATGCGGGATTACTTAGCTTATCTAGTGTATATCTGGAGGTGGTCTCTGCTTGGCTCACTTGGGTTTGTCAGTGACATTTACTGGTTTCCTCTGACCTCTCCAGTTTTTTGATAAAAGTACCCCGTAGCATGAAGGTTTAAGATCTTGCTTCTTCTTTTAATTTGTTTTTTTTAATGTAATACTCTACCCAATATGAGTGAGTACCTATTCCTAAAATTATTTTTTCTCTGGTCTTCATTGCACATCTTAGTGGTATTAATCAGATGGAAGCTGTTCCATGTCTTTATCATATTCATTGGGAATTTGACGTATTACCAGATTTTATTATTCTTATCTCTGTGGTATAAAAGCTGAGATGTTCACATTCTTTAGTTTCTCCTCACAGACCTATTGATGCAATCACCACACAGTTATGTCTGTCCTTTTCTGGCTACCTACACTGCACTAAGATTTTGAGAAATTACTATATGTACATACTAAGATAAATCAGATTATTTTCCTATATATCGAGACAATGGTGCCCATCTCCTGCAGAAACAAGCTATTCCTTGTCCATTTACAGTTTGTCATGTGGTGTCCATGCTCTACCACAGTTTTGTCTTGGTACTGTAACTGCCCATGGACTACAAAATAAATTAAATGTATATGTATCTTTTGTTATTCTTATGTCAACTGTCAACAGCATCTTTTTCTCTCTAGTTACTGCAGTTAGTGGGAGGAGTCATTATCCAGGCACCCATGAAGACTCTCTGCTTGCAGTAGCTCTTCTTTTCATCCACATCAGCTTGGATTGCTTGCAACTCCACCAGTACTGGCCCTCTAACAATGTACACTTCCACTAATGCACTTATGCTCGTTGTAGGACTCAGACTTTCAGCTTAATAGCAACAGACTGCTGGTTTCTGCTCTAGCCCTGGCTACAAAATATGACCTCTACCATGTGTTATTTCTACAGTGAAGAGCTAAGCTTCCTCGCTCCACCAAAGACAGATAGTCCAGTTAAAGCTATTCACTCCCTCTGGGTCAGGTCATCACCGTTTCCTAGTGACTAGGTAATCCTTATTCACCTGTGTAACACACGCTCACGTGCGCGCGCACACACGTACATATGTGCAAGCATATCAAAAATATAGAATGCTGCCAAAGCATCTACAGCCATTCTTTAGATGCAGTAGAAAACCAGAGAATCCCTTTTACTGAAATATATTAACTCCATGTTTGCCCAGCTGTAGAGAAAAGAGAAAGCACCGCACACAGTGAATCACTGGTAACGTGCAGACACAAACTTGTAGGTGGGCATTAGGAAGGTACAAATGATGCACTAATCTAATTTGCCTTGTGATTTCTACCACCTTAGCATGCTAAACCATACCACAATTGATTCTGTGTAGCCTATTATTCATTATCAAATGTGTTTAGATTAGATGTGTTTTATACTAAATTAGTTTTAGATTAAAATTTTAGATATTTTGAGTTTAGACAAAATAAGTCTTGGTGAAAAATGTTACATACACATATATGTTTTTTAGACAAATAGATATACATATGTATAAAACATCATAAAGTTTTGCATATTAAATGTTTTTAAGCAGAGCAGACCAGAACTGTATATTTAAGCATAAATTGGTACCCACCTGATTAGTACTGTCAGATTTAAAAGCAATAGACAAGCAGTAGAAGTCAAAATAAAGACATTAGTTGAAATAACATCTTTCTTTGTATAAAGGACACATCCTAAACTGAACTTGGCTCTTCAGGGATGTTTTTCAAGTGCTCATACACTAGTTGTTTGCCCAAAAAAGCCTGTCGGTTTGTCATATACTGCTTCTTTTAATAACCAGCTTGCAACAGCAATGTCAGTAAAAGTAAAGAAGCTACTGGGGAATTTCTTCCACATGAAGATTCATGAGTTAGCTGTCCATGCTGTTGTTAGCAAAGTCCTGCCTGGACAGCTCAACAATGCATGACTGACTGCAGGTTCTCAACCATGTTAACATAAATGGCCAAAAATTTCAGCTGGTATTTATGGTAAATGTCAACATTCTGAGGATTTGAAATGCTTTTCTGTGTGTGTGCGTGTGTGTGTGTGTGTGTGTGTGTGTGTGTGTGTGTGTGTGTGTGTGTGTGTGTGTGTGTGTGTGTGTCCTGGTATCCAGGATTATTTAAGTTGCCTTGGGACATCTGAGTACTGTTGTCTGCTCTGTCTACCTCAAAAGCCTGCACTGAATTAAGTAGATATTCAGAATTAATATATTCCAAGAGAAAATGTGTTTCCAACTTAACCAACTTGTCAGGTCGATTAGGTTATGCTTGAGTATATTGGTGGCAGTCATTCATGATACCCTATTGGTGGCACTCATTCCTGATACCCTATTGGTGGCACTCATTCCTGATATCCTATTGGTGGCACTCATTCATTCATGATACCCTGTTGGTGGCACTCATTCCTGATATCCTATTGGTGGCACTCATTCCTGATATCCTATTGGTGGCACTCATTCCTGATACCTTATTGGTGGCACTCATTCCTGATATCCTATTGGTGGCACTCATTCCTGATATCCTATTGGTGGCACTCATTCCTGATACCCTATTGGTGGCACTCATTCCTGATACCTTATTGGTGGCACTCATTCCTGATATCCTATTGGTGGCACTCATTCCTGATACCTTATTGGTGGCACTCATTCCTGATACCTTATTGGTGGCACTCATTCATTCATGACACCCTGTTAGTGAACAGACATTCTTCAGTAAGATATTAGTGCACAAGGAGAACCCAGCATCAGGTTTGCAGCTTCATGGAACTTGGACTGAGAAAACAAAATAAAAAACAAAAACATACAAAACAAAACAAAATTGGTGCCATCCTATTTATGTGTGCTAAATGCAGCAGTTTGGTGAACATAAAGATAAGCAAATAAAAAGAAAATTAAAACAAATGAATCTTCTAACAAAAGTAACTGCAGTTCATTTAGGACATATTTAGCCAGTGTGGCGAGAGCGAGAGAAAGAGAGATTGTGTATGTACCCAAAATCAGGATCAGTTTTTAAATAGATTACCTTAAATAATTTAAAATGTTAATAGAGAAAGTGCTTTTTTCTGAACATTAAGAAGTATGAAACTATAATGGCTAAAATTAGTGACTAAATGTAGTCCTCAGACATTTACTAGAAAATCAAACATTTTTCAAGATGAAGAACAAAAACTATGATGTAACATCAGGGACAGCTGGTGGTATATAGGTTGAGGTCAAGATATGCTTTCTTTGGCACTATATGCAATTTTTCATTGATTTGCTCACAGTGAGACATCTGAGTCATAGACAGTCAAAAATCTGGCTGTATTTGCTAAGCACATTTGTGTGTGTGTGTGTGTGTGTGTGTGTGTGTGTGTGTGTGTGTGTGTGTGTGTCTGTGTGTGTGTGTGTGTGTGTGTGTGTGTGTGTGTGTGTGTGTGTGTGTGTGTGTTTCTGTATAAATGTCTATGAGTCTGTCTGTGCATCTGCATATGTGTGCGAGAATATATATCTACTCTGTGTGTATTAGTGGACATAAGTCATTATATATAAATGGTGTGTGAAACACATAATATATGCATGTATATTCTGGATGTAAAATACATCCTTAAACAACAATTATTGTAAACCAGTTTGAGGCATCTAAGGTAACGCACTACTTAAAGGTTGCTCCTCTAGTGATTTCTAGGAAAAATGGAAGGCTGCCAGCATGTGTTATGGAGTTGTGTTAGGGTCAGCAACTCTTGTCATTTTATTTTATGAACTCAGAGACTGATGTTATAGAGCATGCCATTCCTTATTTTTGTTAGTCCTTTTCCCATATGGCTAAGCCTACACTCATTCAATCTTTTTCTTACACTGGCTTTATTCACTTTAGAGTTGCAAGGGAGAAAGTAATCCAGCAACAACTGCAGGACACACACACACACACACACACACACACACACACACACACACACACACACACACACACACACACACACACACACACACACACACACACACACACACACACACACACACACACACACACACACACACACACACACACACACACACACACACACACACACACACACACACACACACACACACACACACACACACACACACACACACACACACACACACACACACACACACACACACACACACACACACACACACACACACACACACACACACACACACACACACACACACACACACACACACACACACACACACACACACACACACACACACACACACACACACACACACACACACACACACACACACACACACACACACACACAAACACACACATGGCTCATGTACCAACAGGCATTTTGTTGGATCTTCAGTTCACCTACAGCATATTTTGGGATGTGAGAAGAAGGGGGAAACAGAATCACCCGAATAAAAAAAAACATATCAACACAAGGAGAACATGCAAATTCCACACAGAAGGCACCCCAGCCAACACTCAAGTAGGAGACCTGAGAGATAGCAATGCTAACCTCTTAGCCACTGTGAAACATTGCATGGTATGGTTAACAATAATGTGAGAGTGAGAAAAAGCACTGTATTGTCTGAAAGGCCAAAAGATATTTTTGCAAAATATAAAACGGTTCATAAGTTAGTGAGACGCTGTATGTTTAAAGAATATATTTATTATATAATTATGCAGTCAGAAAAGGTTGGAGATTGTGAGCCTGTGAAAGATTCCGAGTGTATGATTAATCCAATTAACAGTTTCAAGAAGTCTTATTTTTTCTTCTTGGAAGTATTTGAGTTAGTAATTAATTG